>NW_028115244.1:0-71019 GCF_964273445.1 Streptopelia decaocto | reverse complement strand
TGGACATGGATTTTGAAAATTCTAGAGAGAATTTTAAAAGCTTCAAGAGAATTTCAACAATTTTGAGAGGGATTTGAAAAGTTTCAATGGGAATGGGAAGAATTGGGACAAAAATTGGAAAATTTTTAAGGGACTTTGAAAAAATTTCAACTGGAATTTTAGCCATTTTGTTACGTGAAATTGTAAACATGTGGACATGGATTTTGAAAATTCTAGAGAGAATTTTAAAAGCTTCAAGAGAATTTCAACAATTTTGAGAGGGATTTGAAAAGTTTCAATGGGAATGGGAAGAATTGGGACAAAAATTGGAAAATTTTTAAGGGACTTTGAAAAAATTTCAACTGGAATTTTAGCCATTTTTTGACGTGAAATTGTAAACATGTGGCCATGGATTTTGAAAATTCTAGAGAGAATTTTAAAAGCTTCAACAGAATTTCAACAATTTTGAGAGGGATTTGAAAAGTTTCAATGGGAATGGGAAGAATTGGGACAAAAATTGGAAAATTTTTAAGGGACTTTGAAAAAATTTCAACTGGAATTTTAGCCATTTTTTGACGTGAAATTGTAAACATGTGGACATGGATTTTGAAAATTCTAGAGAGAATTTTAAAAGCTTCAACAGAATTTCTACAATTTTGAGAGGGATTTGAAAAGTTTCAATGGGAATGGGAAGAATTGGGACAAAAATTGGAAAATTTTTAAGGGACTTTGAAAAATTTCAACTGGAATTTTAGCCATTTTTTGACGTGAAATTGTAAACATGTGGACATGGATTTTGAAAATTCTAGAGAGAATTTTAAAAGCTTCAACAGAATTTCAACAATTTTGAGAGGGATTTGAAAAGTTTCAATGGGAATGGGAAGAATTGGGACAAAAATTGGAAAATTTTTAAGGGACTTTGAAAAAATTTCAACTGGAATTTTAGCCATTTTTTTATGTGAAATTGTAAACATGTGGACATGGATTTTGAAAATTCTAGAGAGAATTTTAAAAGCTTCAAGAGAATTTCAACAATTTTGAGAGGGATTTGAAAAGTTTCAATGGGAATGGGAAGAATTGGGACAAAAATTGGAAAATTTTTAAGGGACTTTGAAAAAATTTCAACTGGAATTTTAGCCATTTTTTGACGTGAAATTGTAAACATGTGGACATGGATTTTGAAAATTCTAGAGAGAATTTTAAAAGCTTCAACAGAATTTCAACAATTTTGAGAGGGATTTGAAAAGTTTCAATGGGAATGGGAAGAATTGGGACAAAAATTGGAAAATTTTTAAGGGACTTTGAAAAAATTTCAACTGGAATTTTAGCCATTTTTTGACGTGAAATTGTGAACATGTGGACATGGATTTTGAAAATTCTAGAGAGAATTTTAAAAGCTTCAAGAGAATTTCAACAATTTTGAGAGGGATTTGAAAAGTTTCAATGGGAATGGGAAGAATTGGGACAAAAATTGGAAAATTTTTAAGGGACTTTGAAAAAATTTCAACTGGAATTTTAGCCATTTTGTTACGTGAAATTGTAAACATGTGGACATGGATTTTGAAAATTCTAGAGAGAATTTTAAAAGCTTCAGAGAATTTCAACAATTTTGAGAGGGATTTGAAAAGTTTCAATGGGAATGGGAAGAATTGGGACAAAAATTGGAAAATTTTTAAGGGACTTTGAAAAAATTTCAACTGGAATTTTAGCCATTTTTTGACATGAAATTGTAAACATGTGGCCATGGATTTTGAAAATTCTAGAGAGAATTTTAAAAGCTTCAACAGAATTTCAACAATTTTGAGAGGGATTTGAAAAGTTTCAATGGGAATGGGAAGAATTGGGACAAAAATTGGAAAATTTTTAAGGGACTTTGAAAAAATTTCAACTGGAATTTTAGCCATTTTTTGACGTGAAATTGTAAACATGTGGACATGGATTTTGAAAATTCTAGAGAGAATTTTAAAAGCTTCAACAGAATTTCTACAATTTTGAGAGGGATTTGAAAAGTTTCAATGGGAATGGGAAGAATTGGGACAAAAATTGGAAAATTTTTAAGGGACTTTGAAAAAATTTCAACTGGAATTTTAGCCATTTTTTGACGTGAAATTGTAAACATGTGGACATGGATTTTGAAAATTCTAGAGAGAATTTTAAAAAGCTTCAACAGAATTTCAACAATTTTGAGAGGGATTTGAAAAGTTTCAATGGGAATGGGAAGAATTGGGACAAAAATTGGAAAATTTTTAAGGGACTTTGAAAAAATTTCAACTGGAATTTTAGCCATTTTTTTATGTGAAATTGTAACATGTGGACATGGATTTTGAAAATTCTAGAGAGAATTTTAAAAGCTTCAAGAGAATTTCAACAATTTTGAGAGGGATTTGAAAAGTTTCAATGGGAATGGGAAGAATTGGGACAAAAATTGGAAAATTTTTAAGGGACTTTGAAAAAATTTCAACTGGAATTTTAGCAATTTTTTGACGTGAAATTGTAAACATGTGGACATGGATTTTGAAAATTCTAGAGAGAATTTTAAAAGCTTCAAGAGAATTTCAACAATTTTGAGAGGGATTTGAAAAGTTTCAATGGGAATGGAAGAATTGGGACAAAAATTGGAAAATTTTTAAGGGACTTTGAAAAAATTTCAACTGGAATTTTAGCCATTTTTTGACGTGAAATTGTAAACATGTGGACATGGATTTTGAAAATTCTAGAGAGAATTTTAAAAGCTTCAAGAGAATTTCAACAATTTTGAGAGGGATTTGAAAAGTTTCAATGGGAATGGGAAGAATTGGGACCAAAATTGGAAAATTTTTAAGGGACTTTGAAAAAATTTCAACTGGAATTTTAGCCATTTTTTGACGTGAAATTGTAAACATGTGGACATAGATTTTGAAAATTCTAGAGAGAATTTTAAAAGCTTCAACAGAATTTCAACAATTTTGAGAGGGATTTGAAAAGTTTCAATGGGAATGGGAAGAATTGGGACAAAAATTGGAAAATTTTTAAGGGACTTTGAAAAAATTTCAACTGGAATTTTAGCCATTTTTTGACATGAAATTGTAAACATGTGGACATGGATTTTGAAAATTCTAGAGAGAATTTTAAAAGCTTCAAGAGAATTTCAACAATTTTGAGAGGGATTTGAAAAGTTTCAATGGGAATGGGAAGAATTGGGACAAAAATTGGAAAATTTTTAAGGGACTTTGAAAAAATTTCAACTGGAATTTTAGCCATTTTTTGACGTGAAATTGTAAACATGTGGACATGGATTTTGAAAATTCTAGAGAGAATTTTAAAAGCTTCAACAGAATTTCAACAATTTTGAGAGGGATTTGAAAAGTTTCAATGGGAATGGGAAGAATTGGGACAAAAATTGGAAAATTTTTAAGGGACTTTGAAAAAATTTCAACTGGAATTTTAGCCATTTTTTGACGTGAAATTGTAAACATGTGGACATGGATTTTGAAAATTCTAGAGAGAATTTTAAAAGCTTCAAGAGAATTTCAACAATTTTGAGAGGGATTTGAAAAGTTTCAATGGGAATGGGAAGAATTGGGACAAAAATTGGAAAATTTTTAAGGGACTTTGAAAAAATTTCAACTGGAATTTTAGCCATTTTTTGACGTGAAATTGTAAACATGTGGACATGGATTTTGAAAATTCTAGAGAGAATTTTAAAAGCTTCAAGAGAATTTCAACAATTTTGAGAGGGATTTGAAAAGTTTCAATGGGAATGGGAAGAATTGGGACAAAAATTGGAAAATTTTTAAGGGACTTTGAAAAAATTTCAACTGGAATTTTAGCCATTTTTTGACGTGAAATTGTAAACATGTGGACATGGATTTTGAAAATTCTAGAGAGAATTTTAAAAGCTTCAACAGAATTTCTACAATTTTGAGAGGGATTTGAAAAGTTTCAATGGGAATGGGAAGAATTGGGACAAAAATTGGAAAATTTTTAAGGGACTTTGAAAAAATTTCAACTGGAATTTTAGCCATTTTTTGTCGTGAAATTGTAAACATGTGGACATGGATTTTGAAAATTCTAGAGAGAATTTTAAAAGCTTCAACAGAATTTCAACAATTTTGAGAGGGATTTGAAAAGTTTCAATGGGAATGGGAAGAATTGGGACAAAAATTGGAAAATTTTTAAGGGACTTTGAAAAAATTTCAACTGGAATTTTAGCCATTTTTTTATGTGAAATTGTAAACATGTGGCCATGGATTTTGAAAATTCTAGAGAGAATTTTAAAAGCTTCAAGAGAATTTCAACAATTTTGAGAGGGATTTGAAAAGTTTCAATGGGAATGGGAAGAATTGGGACAAAAATTGGAAAATTTTTAAGGGACTTTGAAAAAATTTCAACTGGAATTTTAGCCATTTTTTGACGTGAAATTGTAAACATGTGGCCATGGATTTTGAAAATTCTAGAGAGAATTTTAAAAGCTTCAACAGAATTTCAACAATTTTGAGAGGGATTTGAAAAGTTTCAATGGGAATGGGAAGAATTGGGACAAAAATTGGAAAATTTTTAAGGGACTTTGAAAAAATTTCAACTGGAATTTTAGCCATTTTTTGACGTGAAATTGTAAACATGTGGACATGGATTTTGAAAATTCTAGAGAGAATTTTAAAAGCTTCAACAGAATTTCAACAATTTTGAGAGGGATTTGAAAAGTTTCAATGGGAATGGGAAGAATTGGGACAAAAATTGGAAAATTTTTAAGGGACTTTGAAAAAATGTCAACTGGAATTTTAGCCATTTTTTGACATGAAATTGTAAACATGTGGACATGGATTTTGAAAATTCTAGAGAGAATTTTAAAAGCTTCAACAGAATTTCAACAATTTTGAGAGGGATTTGAAAAGTTTCAATGGGAATGGGAAGAATTGGGACAAAAATTGGAAAATTTTTAAGGGACTTTGAAAAAATTTCAACTGGAATTTTAGCCATTTTTTGACGTGAAATTGTAAACATGTGGCCATGGATTTTGAAAATTCTAGAGAGAATTTTAAAAGCTTCAACAGAATTTCAACAATTTTGAGAGGGATTTGAAAAGTTTCAATGGGAATGGGAAGAATTGGGACAAAAATTGGAAAATTTTTAAGGGACTTTGAAAAAATTTCAACTGGAATTTTAGCCATTTTTTGACGTGAAATTGTAAACATGTGGACATGGATTTTGACAATTCTAGAGAGAATTTTAAAAGCTTCAAGAGAATTTCAACAATTTTGAGAGGAATTTGAAAAGTTTCAATGGGAATGGGAAGAATTGGGACAAAAATTGGAAAATTTTTAAGGGACTTTGAAAAAATTTCAACTGGAATTTTAGCCATTTTTTGACATGAAATTGTGAACATGTGGACATGGATTTTGAAAATTCTAGAGAGAATTTTAAAAGCTTCAAGAGAATTTCAACAATTTTGAGAGGGATTTGAAAAGTTTCAATGGGAATGGGAAGAATTGGGACAAAAATTGGAAAATTTTTAAGGGACTTTGAAAAAATTTCAACTGGAATTTTAGCCATTTTTTGACGTGAAATTGTAAACATGTGGACATGGATTTTGAAAATTCTAGAGAGAATTTTAAAAGCTTCAACAGAATTTCTACAATTTTGAGAGGGATTTGAAAAGTTTCAATGGGAATGGGAAGAATTGGGACAAAAATTGGAAAATTTTTAAGGGACTTTGAAAAAATTTCAACTGGAATTTTAGCAATTTTTTTATGTGAAATTGTAAACATGTGGACATGGATTTTGAAAATTCTAGAGAGAATTTTAAAAGCTTTAACAGAATTTTTACAATTTTGAGAGGGATTTGAAAAGTTTCAATGGGAATGGGAAGAATTGGGACAAAAATTGGAAAATTTTTAAGGGACTTGGAAAAAATTTCAACTGGAATTTTAGCCATTTTTTGACGTGAAATTGTAAACATGTGGACATGGATTTTGAAAATTCTAGAGAGAATTTTAAAAGCTTCAACAGAATTTCAACAATTTTGAGAGGGATTTGAAAAGTTTCAATGGGAATGGGAAGAATTGGGACAAAAATTGGAAAATTTTTAAGGGACTTTGAAAAAATTTCAACTGGAATTTTAGCCATTTTTTTATGTGAAATTGTAAGCATGTGGACATGGATTTTGAAAATTCTAGAGAGAATTTTAAAAGCTTCAAGAGAATTTCAACAATTTTGAGAGGGATTTGAAAAGTTTCAATGGGAATGGGAAGAATTGGGACAAAAATTGGAAAATTTTTAAGGGACTTTGAAAAAATTTCAACTGGAATTTTAGCCATTTTTTGACGTGAAATTGTAAACATGTGGACATGGATTTTGAAAATTCTAGAGAGAATTTTAAAAGCTTTAACAGAATTTCTACAATTTTGAGAGGGATTTGAAAAGTTTCAATGGGAATGGGAAGAATTGGGACAAAAATTGGAAAATTTTTAAGGGACTTTGAAAAAATTTCAACTGGAATTTTAGCCATTTTTTGACATGAAATTGTAAACATGTGGCCATGGATTTTGAAAATTCTAGAGAGAATTTTAAAAGCTTCAACAGAATTTCTACAATTTTGAGAGGGATTTGAAAAGTTTCAATGGGAATGGGAAGAATTGGAACAAAAATTGGAAATTTTTTAAGGGACTTTGAAAAAATTTCAACTGGAATTTTAGCCATTTTTTTACGTGAAATTGTAAACATGAGTACATGGATTTTGAAAATTCTAGAGAGAATTTTAAAAGCTTTAACAGAATTTCTACAATTTTGAGAGGGATTTGAAACGTTTCAATGGGAATGGGAAGAATTGGGACAAAAATTGGAAAATTTTTAAGGGACTTTGAAAAAATTTCAACTGGAATTTTAGCCATTTTTTGACGTGAAATTGTAAACATGTGGACATGGATTTTGAAAATTCTAGAGAGAATTTTAAAAGCTTCAAGAGAATTTCAACAATTTTGAGAGGGATTTGAAAAGTTTCAATGGGAATGGGAAGAATTGGGACAAAAATTGGAAAATTTTGAAGGGACTTGGAAAAAATTTCAACTGGAATTTTAGCAATTTTTTGACGTGAAATTGTAAACATGTGGACATGGATTTTGAAAATTCTAGAGAGAATTTTAAAAGCTTTAACAGAATTTCTACAATTTTGAGAGGGATTTGAAAAGTTTCAATGGGAATGGGAAGAATTGGGACAAAAATTGGAAAATTTTTAAGGGACTTTGAAAAAATTTCAACTGGAATTTTAGCATTTTTTTTGACGTGAAATTGTAAACATGTGGACATGGATTTTGAAAATTCTAGAGAGAATTTTAAAAGCTTCAAGAGAATTTCAACAATTTTGAGAGGGATTTGAAAAGTTTCAATGGGAATGGGAAGAATTGGGACAAAAACTGGAAAATTTTTAAGGGACTTTGAAAAAATTTCAACTGGAATTTTAGCCATTTTTTGACGTGAAATTGTAAACATGTGGACATAGATTTTGAAAATTCTAGAGAGAATTTTAAAAGCTTCAACAGAATTTCTACAATTTTGAGAGGGATTTGAAAAGTTTCAATGGGAATGGGAAGAATTGGGACAAAAATTGGAAAATTTTTAAGGGAATTGAAAAAATGTCAACTGGAATTTTAGCCATTTTTTGACATGAAATTGTAAACATGTGGCCATGGATTTTGAAAATTCTAGAGAGAATTTTAAAAGCTTCAAGAGAATTTCAACAATTTTGAGAGGGATTTGAAAAGTTTCAATGGGAATGGGACGAATTGGGACAAAAATTGGAAAATTTTTAAGGGACTTTGAAAAAATTTCAACTGGAATTTTAGCAATTTTTTTATGTGAAATTGTAAACATGTGGACATGGATTTTGAAAATTCTAGAGAGAATTTTAAAAGCTTTAACAGAATTTCTACAATTTTGAGAGGGATTTGAAAAGTTTCAATGGGAATGGGAAGAATTGGGACAAAAATTGGAAAATTTTTAAGGGACTTTGAAAAAATTTCAACTGGAATTTTAGCCATTTTTTGACGTGAAATTGTAAACATGTGGCCATGGATTTTGAAAATTCTAGAGAGAATTTTAAAAGCTTCAACAGAATTTCAACAATTTTGAGAGGGATTTGAAAAGTTTCAATGGGAATGGGAAGAATTGGGACAAAAATTGGAAAATTTTTAAGGGACTTTGAAAAAATTTCAACTGGAATTTTAGCCATTTTTTGACGTGAAATTGTAAACATGTGGACATGGATTTTGAAAATTCTAGAGAGAATTTTAAAAGCTTCAAGAGAATTTCTACAATTTTGAGAGGGATTTGAAAAGTTTCAATGGGAATGGGAAGAATTGGGACAAAAATTGGAAAATTTTTAAGGGACTTTGAAAAAATTTCAACTGGAATTTTAGCAATTTTTTTATGTGAAATTGTAAACATGTGGACATGGATTTTGAAAATTCTAGAGAGAATTTTAAAAGCTTCAAGAGAATTTCAACAATTTTGAGAGGGATTTGAAAAGTTTCAATGGGAAAGGGAAGAATTGGGACAAAAATTGGAAAATTTTTAAGGGACTTTGAAAAAATTTCAACTGGAATTTTAGCCATTTTTTGACGTGAAATTGTAAACATGTGGACATGGATTTTGAAAATTCTAGAGAGAATTTTAAAAGCTTTAACAGAATTTCTACAATTTTGAGAGGGATTTGAAAAGTTTCAATGGGAATGGGAAGAATTGGGACAAAAATTGGAAAATTTTTAAGGGACTTTGAAAAAATTTCAACTGGAATTTTAGCCATTTTTTGACATGAAATTGTAAACATGTGGCCATGGATTTTGAAAATTCTAGAGAGAATTTTAAAAGCTTCAACAGAATTTCTACAATTTTGAGAGGGATTTGAAAAGTTTCAATGGGAATGGGAAGAATTGGGACAAAAATTGGAAAATTTTTAAGGGACTTTGAAAAAATTTCAACTGGAATTTTAGCCATTTTTTTACGTGAAATTGTAAACATGAGTACATGGATTTTGAAAATTCGAGAGAGAATTTTAAAAGCTTTAACAGAATTTCAACAATTTTGAGAGGGATTTGAAAAGTTTCAATGGGAATGGGAAGAATTGGGACAAAAATTGGAAAATTTTTCAGGGACTTTGAAAAAATTTCAACTGGAATTTTAGCCATTTTTTGACATGAAATTGTAAACATGTGGCCATGGATTTTGAAAATTCTAGAGAGAATTTTAAAAGCTTCAAGAGAATTTCAACAATTTTGAGAGGGATTTGAAACGTTTCAATGGGAATGGGAAGAATTGGGACAAAAATTGGAAATTTTTTAAGGGACTTTGAAAAAATTTCAACTGGAATTTTAGCCATTTTTTGACGTGAAATTGTAAACATGTGGACATGGATTTTGAAAATTCTAGAGAGAATTTTAAAAGCTTCAAGAGAATTTCAACAATTTTGAGAGGGATTTGAAAAGTTTCAATGGGAATGGGAAGAATTGGGACAAAAATTGGAAAATTTTTAAGGGACTTTGAAAAAATTTCAACTGGAATTTTAGCAATTTTTTGACGTGAAATTGTAAACATGTGGACATGGATTTTGAAAATTCTAGAGAGAATTTTAAAAGCTTTAACAGAATTTCTACAATTTTGAGAGGGATTTGAAAAGTTTCAATGGGAATGGGAAGAATTGGGACAAAAATTGGAAAATTTTTAAGGGACTTTGAAAAAATTTCAACTGGAATTTTAGCAATTTTTTTATGTGAAATTGTAAACATGTGGACATGGATTTTGAAAATTCTAGAGAGAATTTTAAAAGCTTCAAGAGAATTTCAACAATTTTGAGAGGGATTTGAAAAGTTTCAATGGGAATGGGAAGAATTGGGACAAAAACTGGAAAATTTTTAAGGGACTTTGAAAAAATTTCAACTGGAATTTTAGCCATTTTTTGACGTGAAATTGTAAACATGTGGACATGGATTTTGAAAATTCTAGAGAGAATTTTAAAAGCTTCAAGAGAATTTCAACAATTTTGAGAGGGATTTGAAAAGTTTCAATGGGAATGGGAAGAATTGGGACAAAAATTGGAAAATTTTTAAGGGACTTTGAAAAAATGTCAACTGGAATTTTAGCCATTTTTTGACGTGAAATTGTAAACATGTGGCCATGGATTTTGAAAATTCTAGAGAGAATTTTAAAAGCTTCAAGAGAATTTCAACAATTTTGAGAGGGATTTGAAAAGTTTCAATGGGAATGGGAAGAATTGGGACAAAAATTGGAAAATTTTTAAGGGACTTTGAAAAAATTTCAACTGCAATTTTAGCCATTTTTTGACATGAAATTGTAAACATGTGGCCATGGATTTTGAAAATTCTAGAGAGAATTTTAAAAGCTTCAAGAGAATTTCAACAATTTTGAGAGGGATTTGAAAAGTTTCAATGGGAATGGGAAGAATTGGAACAAAAATTGGAAATTTTTTAAGGGACTTTGAAAAAATTTCAACTGGAATTTTAGCCATTTTTTTACGTGAAATTGTAAACATGAGTACATGGATTTTGAAAATTCGAGAGAGAATTTTAAAAGCTTTAACAGAATTTCTACAATTTTGAGAGGGATTTGAAAAGTTTCAATGGGAATGGGAAGAATTGGGACAAAAATGGGAAAATTTTTAAGGGACTTTGAAAAAATTTCAACTGGAATTTTAGCCATTTTTTGACATGAAATTGTAAACATGTGGCCATGGATTTTGAAAATTCTAGAGAGAATTTTAAAAGCTTCAAGAGAATTTCTACAATTTTGAGAGGGATTTGAAACGTTTCAATGGGAATGGGAAGAATTGGGACAAAAATTGGAAATTTTTTAAGGGACTTTGAAAAAATTTCAACTGGAATTTTAGCCATTTTTTTACGTGAAATTGTAAACATGTGGACATGGATTTTGAAAATTCTAGAGAGAATTTTAAAAGCTTCAAGAGAATTTCAACAATTTTGAGAGGGATTTGAAAAGTTTCAATGGGAATGGGAAGAATTGGGACAAAAATTGGAAAATTTTTAAGGGACTTTGAAAAAATTTCAACTGGAATTTTAGCCATTTTTTGACGTGAAATTGTAAACATGTGGCCATGGATTTTGAAAATTCTAGAGAGAATTTTAAAAGCTTCAAGAGAATTTCAACAATTTTGAGAGGGATTTGAATAGTTTCAATGGGAATGGGAAGAATTGGGACAAAAATTGGAAAATTTTTAAGGGACTTTGAAAAAATTTCAACTGGAATTTTAGCAATTTTTTGACGTGAAATTGTAAACATGTGGACATGGATTTTGAAAATTCTAGAGAGAATTTTAAAAGCTTTAACAGAATTTCTACAATTTTGAGAGGGATTTGAAAAGTTTCAATGGGAATGGGAAGAATTGGGACAAAAATTGGAAAATTTTTAAGGGACTTTGAAAAAATTTCAACTGGAATTTTAGCAATTTTTTTATGTGAAATTGTAAACATGTGGACATGGATTTTGAAAATTCTAGAGAGAATTTTAAAAGCTTCAAGAGAATTTCAACAATTTTGAGAGGGATTTGAAAAGTTTCAATGGGAATGGGAAGAATTGGGACAAAAATTGGAAAATTTTTAAGGGACTTTGAAAAAATTTCAACTGGAATTTTAGCCATTTTTTGACGTGAAATTGTAAACATGTGGCCATGGATTTTGAAAATTCTAGAGAGAATTTTAAAAGCTTCAACAGAATTTCAACAATTTGGAGAGGGATTTGAAAAGTTTCAATGGGAATGGGAAGAATTGGGACAAAAATTGGAAAATTTTTAAGGGACTTTGAAAAAATTTCAACTGGAATTTTAGCCATTTTTTGACGTGAAATTGTAAACATGTGGACATGGATTTTGAAAATTCTAGAGAGAATTTTAAAAGCTTTAACAGAATTTCTACAATTTTGAGAGGGATTTGAAAAGTTTCAATGGGAATGGGAAGAATTGGGACAAAAATTGGAAAATTTTTAAGGGACTTTGAAAAAATTTCAACTGGAATTTTAGCAATTTTTTTATGTGAAATTGTAAACATGTGGACATGGATTTTGAAAATTCTAGAGAGAATTTTAAAAGCTTCAAGAGAATTTCAACAATTTTGAGAGGGATTTGAAAAGTTTCAATGGGAATGGGAAGAATTGGGACAAAAATTGGAAAATTTTTAAGGGACTTTGAAAAAATTTCAACTGGAATTTTAGCCATTTTTTGACGTGAAATTGTAAACATGTGGCCATGGATTTTGAAAATTCTAGAGAGAATTTTAAAAGCTTCAACAGAATTTCAACAATTTGGAGAGGGATTTGAAAAGTTTCAATGGGAATGGGAAGAATTGGGACAAAAATTGGAAAATTTTTAAGGGACTTTGAAAAAATTTCAACTGGAATTTTAGCCATTTTTTGACGTGAAATTGTAAACATGTGGACATGGATTTTGAAAATTCTAGAGAGAATTTTAAAAGCTTCAAGAGAATTTCAACAATTTTGAGAGGGATTTGAAAAGTTTCAATGGGAATGGGAAGAATTGGGACAAAAATTGGAAAATTTTTAAGGGACTTTGAAAAAATTTCAACTGGAATTTTAGCAATTTTTTGACGTGAAATTGTAAACATGTGGACATGGATTTTGAAAATTCTAGAGAGAATTTTAAAAGCTTCAAGAGAATTTCAACAATTTTGAGAGGGATTTGAAAAGTTTCAATGGGAATGGGAAGAATTGGGACAAAAATTGGAAAATTTTTAAGGGACTTTGAAAAAATTTCAACTGGAATTTTAGCCATTTTTTGACGTGAAATTGTAAACATGTGGACATGGATTTTGAAAATTCTAGAGAGAATTTTAAAAGCTTCAACAGAATTTCAACAATTTTGAGAGGGATTTGAAAAGTTTCAATGGGAATGGGAAGAATTGGGACAAAAATTGGAAAATTTTTAAGGGACTTTGAAAAAATTTCAACTGGAATTTTAGCCATTTTTTGACGTGAAATTGTAAACATGTGGACATGGATTTTGAAAATTCTAGAGAGAATTTTAAAAGCTTCAACAGAATTTCTACAATTTTGAGAGGGATTTGAAAAGTTTCAATGGGAATGGGAAGAATTGGGACGAAAATTGGAAAATTTTTAAGGGACTTTGAAAAAATTTCAACTGGAATTTTAGCAATTTTTTTATGTGAAATTGTAAACATGTGGACATGGATTTTGAAAATTCTAGAGAGAATTTTAAAAGCTTCAAGAGAATTTCAACAATTTTGAGAGGGATTTGAAACGTTTCAATGGGAATGGGAAGAATTGGGACAAAAATTGGAAAATTTTTAAGGGACTTTGAAAAAATTTCAACTGGAATTTTAGCCATTTTTTGACGTGAAATTGTAAACATGTGGACATGGATTTTGAAAATTCTAGAGAGAATTTTAAAAGCTTTAACAGAATTTCTACAATTTTGAGAGGGATTTGAAAAGTTTCAATGGGAATGGGAAGAATTGGGACAAAAATTGGAAAATTTTTAAGGGACTTTGAAAAAATTTCAACTGGAATTTTAGCCATTTTTGACATGAAATTGTAAACATGTGGCCATGGATTTTGAAAATTCTAGAGAGAATTTTAAAAGCTTCAACAGAATTTCTACAATTTTGAGAGGGATTTGAAAAGTTTCAATGGGAATGGGAAGAATTGGGACAAAAATTGGAAAATTTTTAAGGGACTTTGAAAAAATTTCAACTGGAATTTTAGCCATTTTTTGACGTGAAATTGTAAACATGTGGACATGGATTTTGAAAATTCTAGAGAGAATTTTAAAAGCTTCAACAGAATTTCAACAATTTTGAGAGGGATTTGAAAAGTTTCAATGGGAATGGGAAGAATTGGGACAAAAATTGGAAAATTTTTAAGGGACTTTGAAAAAATTTCAACTGGAATTTTAGCCATTTTTTGACGTGAAATTGTAAACATGTGGACATGGATTTTGAAAATTCTAGAGAGAATTTTAAAAGCTTCAACAGAATTTCAACAATTCTGAGAGGGATTTGAAAAGTTTCAATGGGAATGGGAAGAATTGGGACAAAAATTGGAAAATTTTTAAGGGACTTTGAAAAAATTTCAACTGGAAATTTAGCCATTTTTTGACGTGAAATTGTAAACATGTGGACATGGATTTTGAAAATTCTAGAGAGAATTTTAAAAGCTTTAACAGAATTTCAACAATTTTGAGAGGGATTTGAAAAGTTTCAATGGGAATGGGAAGAATTGGGACAAAAATGGGAAAATTTTTAAGGGACTTTGAAAAAATTTCAACTGGAATTTTAGCCATTTTTTGACGTGAAATTGTAAACATGTGGACATGGATTTTGAAAATTCTAGAGAGAATTTTAAAAGCTTCAACAGAATTTCAACAATTTGGAGAGGGATTTGAAAAGTTTCAATGGGAATGGGAAGAATTGGGACAAAAATTGGAAAATTTTTAAGGGACTTTGAAAAAATTTCAACTGGAATTTTAGCCATTTTTTGACGTGAAATTGTAAACATGTGGACATGGATTTTGAAAATTCTAGAGAGAATTTTAAAAGCTTCAAGAGAATTTCAACAATTTTGAGAGGGATTTGAAAAGTTTCAATGGGAATGGGAAGAATTGGGACAAAAATTGGAAAATTTTTAAGGGACTTTGAAAAAATTTCAACTGGAATTTTAGCAATTTTTTGACGTGAAATTGTAAACATGTGGACATGGATTTTGAAAATTCTAGAGAGAATTTTAAAAGCTTCAAGAGAATTTCAACAATTTTGAGAGGGATTTGAAAAGTTTCAATGGGAATGGGAAGAATTGGGACAAAAATTGGAAAATTTTTAAGGGACTTTGAAAAAATTTCAACTGGAATTTTAGCCATTTTTTGACGTGAAATTGTAAACATGTGGACATGGATTTTGAAAATTCTAGAGAGAATTTTAAAAGCTTCAACAGAATTTCAACAATTTTGAGAGGGATTTGAAAAGTTTCAATGGGAATGGGAAGAATTGGGACAAAAATTGGAAAATTTTTAAGGGACTTTGAAAAAATTTCAACTGGAATTTTAGCCATTTTTTGACGTGAAATTGTAAACATGTGGACATGGATTTTGAAAATTCTAGAGAGAATTTTAAAAGCTTCAACAGAATTTCTACAATTTTGAGAGGGATTTGAAAAGTTTCAATGGGAATGGGAAGAATTGGGACGAAAATTGGAAAATTTTTAAGGGACTTAGAAAAAATTTCAACTGGAATTTTAGCAATTTTTTTATGTGAAATTGTAAACATGTGGACATGGATTTTGAAAATTCTAGAGAGAATTTTAAAAGCTTCAAGAGAATTTCAACAATTTTGAGAGGGATTTGAAACGTTTCAATGGGAATGGGAAGAATTGGGACAAAAATTGGAAAATTTTTAAGGGACTTTGAAAAAATTTCAACTGGAATTTTAGCCATTTTTTGACGTGAAATTGTAAACATGTAGACATGGATTTTGAAAATTCTAGAGAGAATTTTAAAAGCTTTAACAGAATTTCTACAATTTTGAGAGGGATTTGAAAAGTTTCAATGGGAATGGGAAGAATTGGGACAAAAATTGGAAAATTTTTAAGGGACTTTGAAAAAATTTCAACTGGAATATTAGCCATTTTTGACATGAAATTGTAAACATGTGGCCATGGATTTTGAAAATTCTAGAGAGAATTTTAAAAGCTTCAACAGAATTTCTACAATTTTGAGAGGGATTTGAAAAGTTTCAATGGGAATGGGAAGAATTGGGACAAAAATTGGAAAATTTTTAAGGGACTTTGAAAAAATTTCAACTGGAATTTTAGCCATTTTTTGACGTGAAATTGTAAACATGTGGACATGGATTTTGAAAATTCTAGAGAGAATTTTAAAAGCTTCAAGAGAATTTCAACAATTTTGAGAGGGATTTGAAAAGTTTCAATGGGAATGGGAAGAATTGGGACAAAAATTGGAAAATTTTTAAGGGACTTTGAAAAAATTTCAACTGGAATTTTAGCCATTTTTTGACGTGAAATTGTAAACATGTGGACATGGATTTTGAAAATTCTAGAGAGAATTTTAAAAGCTTCAACAGAATTTCAACAATTCTGAGAGGGATTTGAAAAGTTTCAATGGGAATGGGAAGAATTGGGACAAAAATTGGAAAATTTTTAAGGGACTTTGAAAAAATTTCAACTGGAAATTTAGCCATTTTTTGACGTGAAATTGTAAACATGTGGACATGGATTTTGAAAATTCTAGAGAGAATTTTAAAAGCTTTAACAGAATTTCAACAATTTTGAGAGGGATTTGAAAAGTTTCAATGGGAATGGGAAGAATTGGGACAAAAATGGGAAAATTTTTAAGGGACTTTGAAAAAATTTCAACTGGAATTTTAGCCATTTTTTGACATGAAATTGTAAACATGTGGCCATGGATTTTGAAAATTCTAGAGAGAATTTTAAAAGCTTCAAGAGAATTTCAACAATTTTGAGAGGGATTTGAAAAGTTTCAATGGGAATGGGAAGAATTGGAACAAAAATTGGAAATTTTTAAGGGACTTTGAAAAAATTTCAACTGGAATTTTAGCCATTTTTTGACGTGAAATTGTAAACATGTGGACATGGATTTTGAAAATTCTAGAGAGAATTTTAAAGCTTTAACAGAATTTCTACAATTTTGAGAGGGATTTGAAAAGTTTCAATGGGAATGGGAAGAATTGGGACAAAAATTGGAAAATTTTTAAGGGACTTGGAAAAAATCTCAACTGGAATTTTAGCCATTTTTTGTCGTGAAATTGTAAACATGTGGACATGGATTTTGAAAATTCTAGAGAGAATTTTAAAAGCTTCAAGAGAATTTCAACAATTTTGAGAGGGATTTGAAAAGTTTCAATGGGAATGGGAAGAATTGGGACAAAAATTGGAAAATTTCTAAGGGACTTTGTAAAAATTTCAACTGGAATTTTAGCCATTTTTGACGTGAAATTGTAAACATGTGGCCATGGATTTTGAAATTCTAGAGAGAATTTTAAAAGCTTCAAGAGAATTTCAACAATTTTGAGAGGGATTTGAAAAGTTTCAATGGGAATGGGAAGAATTGGGACAAAAATTGGAAAATTTTTAAGGGACTTTGAAAAAATTTCAACTGGAATTTTAGCCATTTTTTGACGTGAAATTGTAAACATGTGGACATGGATTTTGAAATTCTAGAGAGAATTTTAAAAGCTTCAACAGAATTTCTACAATTTTGAGAGGGATTTGAAAAGTTTCAATGGGAATGGGAAGAATTGGGACAAAAATTGGAAAATTTTTAAGGGACTTTGAAAAAATTTCAACTGAAATTTTAGCATTTTTTTTACGTGAAATTGTAAACATGTGGCCATGGATTTTGAAAATTCTAGAGAGAATTTTAAAAGCTTCAAGAGAATTTCAACAATTTTGAGAGGGATTTGAAAAGTTTCAATGGAATGGGAAGAATTGGGACAAAAATTGGAAAATTTTTAAGGGACTTTGAAAAAATTTCAACTGGAATTTTAGCCATTTTTTGACGTGAAATTGTAAACATGTGGCCATGGATTTTGAAAATTCTAGAGAGAATTTTAAAAGCTTCAACAGAATTTCTACAATTTTGAGAGGGATTTGAAAAGTTTCAATGGGAATGGGAAGAATTGGGACAAAAATTGGAAAATTTTTAAGGGACTTGGAAAAAATTTCAACTGGAATTTTAGCAATTTTTTGACGTGAAATTGTAAACATGTGGACATGGATTTTGAAAATTCTAGAGAGAATTTTAAAAGCTTCAACAGAATTTCAACAATTTTGAGAGGGATTTGAAAAGTTTCAATGGGAATGGGAAGAATTGGGACAAAAATTGGAAAATTTTTAAGGGACTTTGAAAAATTTCAACTGGAATATTAGCCATTTTTGACATGAAATTGTAAACATGTGGCCATGGATTTTGAAAATTCTAGAGAGAATTTTAAAAGCTTCAACAGAATTTCTACAATTTTGAGAGGGATTTGAAAAGTTTCAATGGGAATGGGAAGAATTGGGACAAAAATTGGAAAATTTTTAAGGGACTTTGAAAAAATTTCAACTGGAATTTTAGCCATTTTTTGACGTGAATTGTAAACATGTGGACATGGATTTTGAAAATTCTAGAGAGAATTTTAAAAGCTTCAACAGAATTTCAACAATTTTGAGAGGGATTTGAAAAGTTTCAATGGGAATGGGAAGAATTGGGACAAAAATTGGAAAATTTTTAAGGGACTTTGAAAAAATTTCAACTGGAATTTTAGCCATTTTTTGACGTGAAATTGTAAACATGTGGACATGGATTTTGAAAATTCTAGAGAGAATTTTAAAAGCTTCAACAGAATTTCAACAATTCTGAGAGGGATTTGAAAAGTTTCAATGGGAATGGGAAGAATTGGGACAAAAATTGGAAAATTTTTAAGGGACTTTGAAAAAATTTCAACTGGAAATTTAGCCATTTTTTGACGTGAAATTGTAAACATGTGGACATGGATTTTGAAAATTCTAGAGAGAATTTTAAAAGCTTTAACAGAATTTCAACAATTTTGAGAGGGATTTGAAAAGTTTCAATGGGAATGGGAAGAATTGGGACAAAAATGGGAAAATTTTTAAGGGACTTTGAAAAAATTTCAACTGGAATTTTAGCCATTTTTTGACATGAAATTGTAAACATGTGGCCATGGATTTTGAAAATTCTAGAGAGAATTTTAAAAGCTTCAAGAGAATTTCAACAATTTTGAGAGGGATTTGAAAAGTTTCAATGGGAATGGGAAGAATTGGAACAAAAATTGGAAATTTTTAAGGGACTTTGAAAAAATTTCAACTGGAATTTTAGCCATTTTTTGACGTGAAATTGTAAACATGTGGACATGGATTTTGAAAATTCTAGAGAGAATTTTAAAAGCTTTAACAGAATTTCTACAATTTTGAGAGGGATTTGAAAAGTTTCAATGGGAATGGGAAGAATTGGGACAAAAATTGGAAAATTTTTAAGGGACTTGGAAAAAATCTCAACTGGAATTTTAGCCATTTTTTGTCGTGAAATTGTAAACATGTGGACATGGATTTTGAAAATTCTAGAGAGAATTTTAAAAGCTTCAAGAGAATTTCAACAATTTTGAGAGGGATTTGAAAAGTTTCAATGGGAATGGGAAGAATTGGGACAAAAATTGGAAAATTTCTAAGGGACTTTGTAAAAATTTCAACTGGAATTTTAGCCATTTTTTGACGTGAAATTGTAAACATGTGGCCATGGATTTTGAAAATTCTAGAGAGAATTTTAAAAGCTTCAAGAGAATTTCAACAATTTTGAGAGGGATTTGAAAAGTTTCAATGGGAATGGGAAGAATTGGGACAAAAATTGGAAAATTTTTAAGGGACTTTGAAAAAATTTCAACTGGAATTTTAGCCATTTTCTGACGTGAAATTGTAAACATGTGGACATGGATTTTGAAAATTCTAGAGAGAATTTTAAAAGCTTCAACAGAATTTCTACAATTTTGAGAGGGATTTGAAAAGTTTCAATGGGAATGGGAAGAATTGGGACAAAAATTGGAAAATTTTTAAGGGACTTTGAAAAAATTTCAACTGAAATTTTAGCATTTTTTTTTACGTGAAATTGTAAACATGTGGCCATGGATTTTGAAAATTCTAGAGAGAATTTTAAAAGCTTCAACAGAATTTCAACAATTTTGAGAGGGATTTGAAAAGTTTCAATGGGAATGGGAAGAATTGGGACAAAAATTGGAAAATTTTTAAGGGACTTTGAAAAAATTTCAACTGGAATTTTAGCCATTTTTTGACGTGAAATTGTAAACATGTGGCCATGGATTTTGAAAATTCTAGAGAGAATTTTAAAAGCTTCAACAGAATTTCTACAATTTTGAGAGGGATTTGAAAAGTTTCAATGGGAATGGGAAGAATTGGGACAAAAATTGGAAAATTTTTAAGGGACTTGGAAAAAATTTCAACTGGAATTTTAGCAATTTTTTGACGTGAAATTGTAAACATGTGGACATGGATTTTGAAAATTCTAGAGAGAATTTTAAAAGCTTCAACAGAATTTCAACAATTTTGAGAGGGATTTGAAAAGTTTCAATGGGAATGGGAAGAATTGGGACAAAAATTGGAAAATTTTTAAGGGACTTTGAAAAAATTTCAACTGGAATTTTAGCCATTTTTTTACGTGAAATTGTAAACATGTGGCCATAGATTTTGAAAATTCTAGAGAGAATTTTAAAAGCTTCAAGAGAATTTCAACAATTTTGAGAGGGATTTGAAAAGTTTCAATGGGAATGGGAAGAATTGGGACAAAAATTGGAAAATTTTTAAGGGACTTTGAAAAAATTTCAACTGGAATTTTAGCCATTTTTTTATGTGAAATTGTAAACATGTGGCCATGGATTTTGAAAATTCTAGAGAGAATTTTAAAAGCTTCAAGAGAATTTCAACAATTTTGAGAGGGATTTGAAAAGTTTCAATGGGAATGGGAAGAATTGGGACCAAAATTGGAAAATTTTTAAGGGACTTTGAAAAAATTTCAACTGGAATTTTAGCCATTTTTTGACGTGAAATTGTAAACATGTTGAAGTGGATTTTGAAAATTCTAGAGAGAATTTTAAAAGCTTCAAGAGAATTTCAACAATTTTGAGAGGGATTTGAAAAGTTTCAATGGGAATGGGAAGAATTGGGACAAAAATTGGAAAATTTTTAAGGGACTTTGAAAAAATTTCAACTGGAATTTTAGCAATTTTTTGACGTGAAATTGTAAACATGTGGACATGGATTTTGAAAATTCTAGAGAGAATTTTAAAAGCTTCAAGAGAATTTCAACAATTTTGAGAGGGATTTGAAAAGTTTCAATGGGAATGGGAAGAATTGGGACAAAAATTGGAAAATTTTTAAGGGACTTTGAAAAAATTTCAACTGAAATTTTAGCATTTTTTTTGACGTGAAATTGTAAACATGTGGACATGGATTTTGAAAATTCTAGAGAGAATTTTAAAAGCTTCAAGAGAATTTCAACAATTTTGAGAAGGATTTGAAAAGTTTCAATGGGAATGGGAAGAATTGGGACAAAAATTGGAAAATTTTTCAGGGACTTTGAAAAAATTTCAACTGGAATTTTAGCCATTTTTTGACATGAAATTGTAAACATGTGGCCATGGATTTTGAAAATTCTAGAGAGAATTTTAAAAGCTTCAAGAGAATTTCAACAATTTTGAGAGGGATTTGAAAAGTTTCAATGGGAATGGGAAGAATTGGGACAAAAATTGGAAAATTTTTAAGGGACTTTGAAAAAATTTCAACTGGAATTTTAGCCATTTTTTGACGTGAAATTGTAAACATGTGGCCATGGATTTTGAAAATTCTAGAGAGAATTTTAAAAGCTTCAACAGAATTTCTACAATTTTGAGAGGGATTTGAAAAGTTTCAATGGGAATGGGAAGAATTGGGACAAAAATTGGAAAATTTTTAAGGGACTTGGAAAAAATTTCAACTGGAATTTTAGCAATTTTTTGACGTGAAATTGTAAACATGTGGACATGGATTTTGAAAATTCTAGAGAGAATTTTAAAAGCTTCAACAGAATTTCAACAATTTTGAGAGGGATTTGAAAAGTTTCAATGGGAATGGGAAGAATTGGGACAAAAATTGGAAAATTTTTAAGGGACTTTGAAAAAATTTCAACTGGAATTTTAGCCATTTTTTGACGTGAAATTGTAAACATGTGGCCATAGATTTTGAAAATTCTAGAGAGAATTTTAAAAGCTTTAACAGAATTTCTACAATTTTGAGAGGGATTTGAAAAGTTTCAATGGGAATGGGAAGAATTGGGACAAAAATTGGAAAATTTTTAAGGGACTTGGAAAAAATTTCAACTGGAATTTTAGCCATTTTTTGACGTGAAATTGTAAACATGTGGCCATGGATTTTGAAAATTCTAGAGAGAATTTTAAAAGCTTCAACAGAATTTCAACAATTTTGAGAGGGATTTGAAAAGTTTCAATGGGAATGGGAAGAATTGGGACAAAAATTGGAAAATTTTTAAGGGACTTTGAAAAAATTTCAACTGGAATTTTAGCCATTTTTTGACGTGAAATTGTAAACATGTTGAAGTGGATTTTGAAAATTCTAGAGAGAATTTTAAAAGCTTCAAGAGAATTTCAACAATTTTGAGAGGGATTTGAAAAGTTTCAATGGGAATGGGAAGAATTGGGACAAAAATTGGAAAATTTTTAAGGGACTTTGAAAAAATTTCAACTGGAATTTTAGCAATTTTTTGACGTGAAATTGTAAACATGTGGACATGGATTTTGAAAATTCTAGAGAGAATTTTAAAAGCTTCAAGAGAATTTCAACAATTTTGAGAGGGATTTGAAAAGTTTCAATGGGAATGGGAAGAATTGGGACAAAAATTGGAAAATTTTTAAGGGACTTTGAAAAAATTTCAACTGGAATTTTAGCATTTTTTTTTACGTGAAATTGTAAACATGTGGACATGGATTTTGAAAATTCTAGAGAGAATTTTAAAAGCTTCAAGAGAATTTCAACAATTTTGAGAAGGATTTGAAAAGTTTCAATGGGAATGGGAAGAATTGGGACAAAAATTGGAAAATTTTTCAGGGACTTTGAAAAAATTTCAACTGGAATTTTAGCCATTTTTTGACATGAAATTGTAAACATGTGGCCATGGATTTTGAAAATTCTAGAGAGAATTTTAAAAGCTTCAACAGAATTTCAACAATTTTGAGAGGGATTTGAAAAGTTTCAATGGGAATGGGAAGAATTGGGACAAAAATTGGAAAATTTTTAAGGGACTTTGAAAAAATTTCAACTGGAATTTTAGCCATTTTTTTACGTGAAATTGTAAACATGTGGCCATGGATTTTGAAAATTCTAGAGAGAATTTTAAAAGCTTCAACAGAATTTCTACAATTTTGAGAGGGATTTGAAAAGTTTCAATGGGAATGGGAAGAATTGGGACAAAAACTGGAAAATTTTTAAGGGACTTTGAAAAAATTTCAACTGGAATTTTAGCAATTTTTTTATGTGAAATTGTAAACATGTGGCCATGGAATTTGAAAATTCTAGAGAGAATTTTAAAAGCTTCAACAGAATTTCTACAATTTTGAGAGGGATTTGAAAAGTTTCAATGGGAATGGGAAGAATTGGGACAAAAATTGGAAAATTTTTAAGGGACTTTGAAAAAATTTCAACTGAAATTTTAGCATTTTTTTTACGTGAAATTGTAAACATGTGGACATGGATTTTGAAAATTCTAGAGAGAATTTTAAAAGCTTCAAGAGAATTTCAACAATTTTGAGAGGGATTTGAAAAGTTTCAATGGGAATGGGAAGAATTGGGACAAAAATTGGAAAATTTTTAAGGGACTTTGAAAAAATTTCAACTGGAATTTTAGCCATTTTTTGACATGAAATTGTAAACATGTGGCCATGGATTTTGAAAATTCTAGAGAGAATTTTAAAAGCTTCAAGAGAATTTCAACAATTTTGAGAGGGATTTGAAAAGTTTCAATGGGAATGGGAAGAATTGGGACAAAAATTGGAAAATTTTTAAGGGACTTTGAAAAAATTTCAACTGGAATTTTAGCCATTTTTTGACGTGAAATTGTAAACATGTGGACATGGATTTTGAAAATTCTAGAGAGAATTTTAAAAGCTTCAAGAGAATTTCAACAATTTTGAGAGGGATTTGAAAAGTTTCAATGGGAATGGGAAGAATTGGGACAAAAATTGGAAAATTTTTAAGGGACTTTGAAAAAATTTCAACTGGAATTTTAGCAATTTTTTTATGTGAAATTGTAAACATGTGGCCATGGATTTTGAAAATTCTAGAGAGAATTTTAAAAGCTTCAAGAGAATTTCAACAATTTTGAGAGGGATTTGAAAAGTTTCAATGGGAATGGGAAGAATTGGGACAAAAATTGGAAAATTTTTAAGGGACTTGGAAAAAATTTCAACTGGAATTTTAGCAATTTTTTGACGTGAAATTGTAAACATGTGGACATGGATTTTGAAAATTCTAGAGAGAATTTTAAAAGCTTCAAGAGAATTTCAACAATTTTGAGAGGGATTTGAAAAGTTTCAATAGGAATGGGAAGAATTGGGACAAAAATTGGAAAATTTTTAAGGGACTTTGAAAAAATTTCAACTGAAATTTTAGCATTTTTTTTTACGTGAAATTGTAAACATGTGGACATGGATTTTGAAAATTCTAGAGAGAATTTTAAAAGCTTCAAGAGAATTTCAACAATTTTGAGAGGGATTTGAAAAGTTTCAATGGGAATGGGAAGAATTGGGACAAAAATTGGAAAATTTTTAAGGGACTTTGAAAAAATTTCAACTGGAATTTTAGCCATTTTTTGACATGAAATTGTAAACATGTGGCCATGGATTTTGAAAATTCTAGAGAGAATTTTAAAAGCTTCAACAGAATTTCAACAATTTTGAGAGGGATTTGAAAAGTTTCAATGGGAATGGGAAGAATTGGGACAAAAATTGGAAAATTTTTAAGGGACTTTGAAAAAATTTCAACTGGAATTTTAGCCATTTTTTGACGTGAAATTGTAAACATGTTGAAGTGGATTTTGAAAATTCTAGAGAGAATTTTAAAAGCTTCAAGAGAATTTCAACAATTTTGAGAGGGATTTGAAAAGTTTCAATGGGAATGGGAAGAATTGGGACAAAAATTGGAAAATTTTTAAGGGACTTTGAAAAAATTTCAACTGGAATTTTAGCCATTTTTTGACGTGAAATTGTAAACATGTGGACATGGATTTTGAAAATTCTAGAGAGAATTTTAAAAGCTTCAACAGAATTTCAACAATTTTGAGAGGGATTTGAAAAGTTTCAATGGGAATGGGAAGAATTGGGACAAAAATTGGAAAATTTTTAAGGGACTTTGAAAAAATTTCAACTGGAATTTTAGCCATTTTTTGACGTGAAATTGTAAACATGTGGACATGGATTTTGAAAATTCTAGAGAGAATTTTAAAAGCTTCAAGAGAATTTCAACAATTTTGAGAAGGATTTGAAAAGTTTCAATGGGAATGGGAAGAATTGGGACAAAAATTGGAAAATTTTTCAGGGACTTTGAAAAAATTTCAACTGGAATTTTAGCCATTTTTTGACATGAAATTGTAAACATGTGGCCATGGATTTTGAAAATTCTAGAGAGAATTTTAAAAGCTTCAAGAGAATTTCAACAATTTTGAGAGGGATTTGAAAAGTTTCAATGGGAATGGGAAGAATTGGGACAAAAATTGGAAAATTTTTAAGGGACTTTGAAAAAATTTCAACTGGAATTTTAGCCATTTTTTTACGTGAAATTGTAAACATGTGGCCATGGATTTTGAAAATTCTAGAGAGAATTTTAAAAGCTTCAACAGAATTTCTACAATTTTGAGAGGGATTTGAAAAGTTTCAATGGGAATGGGAAGAATTGGGACAAAAATTGGAAAATTTTTAAGGGACTTTGAAAAAATTTCAACTGGAATTTTAGCAATTTTTTTATGTGAAATTGTAAACATGTGGACATGGATTTTGAAAATTCTAGAGAGAATTTTAAAAGCTTCAACAGAATTTCTACAATTTTGAGAGGGATTTGAAAAGTTTCAATGGGAATGGGAAGAATTGGGACAAAAATTGGAAAATTTTTAAGGGACTTTGAAAAAATTTCAACTGAAATTTTAGCATTTTTTTTACGTGAAATTGTAAACATGTGGACATGGATTTTGAAAATTCTAGAGAGAATTTTAAAAGCTTCAAGAGAATTTCAACAATTTTGAGAGGGATTTGAAAAGTTTCAATGGGAATGGGAAGAATTGGGACAAAAATTGGAAAATTTTTAAGGGACTTTGAAAAAATTTCAACTGGAATTTTAGCCATTTTTTGATGTGAAATTGTAAACATGTGGACATGGATTTTGAAAATTCTAGAGAGAATTTTAAAAGCTTTAACAGAATTTCTACAATTTTGAGAGGGATTTGAAAAGTTTCAATGGGAATGGGAAGAATTGGGACAAAAATTGGAAAATTTTTAAGGGACTTTGAAAAAATTTCAACTGGAATTTTAGCCATTTTTTTATGTGAAATTGTAAACATGTGGACATGGATTTTGAAAATTCTAGAGAGAATTTTAAAAGCTTCAAGAGAATTTCAACAATTTTGAGAGGGATTTGAAAAGTTTCAATGGGAATGGGAAGAATTGGGACAAAAATTGGAAAATTTTTAAGGGACTTTGAAAAAATTTCAACTGGAATTTTAGCCATTTTTTTACGTGAAATTGTGAACATGTGGACATGGATTTTGAAAATTCTAGAGTGAATTTTAAAAGCTTCAAGAGAATTTCAACAATTTTGAGAGGGATTTGAAAAGTTTCAATGGGAATGGGAAGAATTGGGACAAAAATTGGAAAATTTTTAAGGGACTTTGAAAAAATTTCAACTGGAATTTTAGCAATTTTTTTATGTGAAATTGTAAACATGTGGCCATGGATTTTGAAAATTCTAGAGAGAATTTTAAAAGCTTCAAGAGAATTTCAACAATTTTGAGAGGGATTTGAAAAGTTTCAATGGGAATGGGAAGAATTGGGACAAAAATTGGAAAATTTTTAAGGGACTTTGAAAAAATTTCAACTGGAATTTTAGCCATTTTTTGACGTGAAATTGTAAACATGTTGAAGTGGATTTTGAAAATTCTAGAGAGAATTTTAAAAGCTTCAAGAGAATTTCAACAATTTTGAGAGGGATTTGAAAAGTTTCAATGGGAATGGGAAGAATTGGGACAAAAATTGGAAAATTTTTAAGGGACTTGGAAAAAATTTCAACTGGAATTTTAGCAATTTTTTGACGTGAAATTGTAAACATGTGGACATGGATTTTGAAAATTCTAGAGAGAATTTTAAAAGCTTCAAGAGAATTTCAACAATTTTGAGAGGGATTTGAAAAGTTTCAATAGGAATGGGAAGAATTGGGACAAAAATTGGAAAATTTTTAAGGGACTTTGAAAAAATTTCAACTGAAATTTTAGCATTTTTTTTTACGTGAAATTGTAAACATGTGGACATGGATTTTGAAAATTCTAGAGAGAATTTTAAAAGCTTCAAGAGAATTTCAACAATTTTGAGAGGGATTTGAAAAGTTTCAATGGGAATGGGAAGAATTGGGACAAAAATTGGAAAATTTTTAAGGGACTTTGAAAAAATTTCAACTGGAATTTTAGCCATTTTTTGACATGAAATTGTAAACATGTGGCCATGGATTTTGAAAATTCTAGAGAGAATTTTAAAAGCTTCAACAGAATTTCAACAATTTTGAGAGGGATTTGAAAAGTTTCAATGGGAATGGGAAGAATTGGGACAAAAATTGGAAAATTTTTAAGGGACTTTGAAAAAATTTCAACTGGAATTTTAGCCATTTTTTGACGTGAAATTGTAAACATGTGGCCATGGATTTTGAAAATTCTAGAGAGAATTTTAAAAGCTTCAACAGAATTTCTACAATTTTGAGAGGGATTTGAAAAGTTTCAATGGGAATGGGAAGAATTGGGACAAAAATTGGAAAATTTTTAAGGGACTTTGAAAAAATTTCAACTGGAATTTTAGCCATTTTTTGACGTGAAATTGTAAACATGTGGACATGGATTTTGAAAATTCTAGAGAGAATTTTAAAAGCTTCAACAGAATTTCAACAATTTTGAGAGGGATTTGAAAAGTTTCAATGGGAATGGGAAGAATTGGGACAAAAATTGGAAAATTTTTAAGGGACTTTGAAAAAATTTCAACTGGAATTTTAGCCATTTTTTGACATGAAATTGTAAACATGTGGACATGGATTTTGAAAATTCTAGAGAGAATTTTAAAAGCTTCAAGAGAATTTCTACAATTTTGAGAGGGATTTGAAAAGTTTCAATGGGAATGGGAAGAATTGGGACAAAAATTGGAAAATTTTTAAGGGACTTTGAAAAAATTTCAACTGGAATTTTAGCCATTTTTTGTCGTGAAATTGTAAACATGTGGACATGGATTTTGAAAATTCTAGAGAGAATTTTAAAAGCTTCAAGAGAATTTCAACAATTTTGAGAGGGATTTGAAAAGTTTCAATGGGAATGGGAAGAATTGGGACAAAAATTGGAAATTTTTTAAGGGACTTTGAAAAAATTTCAACTGGAATTTTAGCCATTTTTTGACATGAAATTGTAAACATGTGGCCATGGATTTTGAAAATTCTAGAGAGAATTTTAAAAGCTTCAAGAGAATTTCAACAATTTTGAGAGGGATTTGAAAAGTTTCAATGGGAATGGGAAGAATTGGGACAAAAATTGGAAAATTTTTAAGGGACTTTGAAAAAATTTCAACTGGAATTTTAGCCATTTTTTGACATGAAATTGTAAACATGTGGCCATGGATTTTGAAAATTCTAGAGAGAATTTTAAAAGCTTCAAGAGAATTTCAACAATTTTGAGAGGGATTTGAAAAGTTTCAATGGGAATGGGAAGAATTGGGACAAAAATTGGAAAATTTTTAAGGGACTTTGAAAAAATTTCAACTGGAATTTTAGCCATTTTTTGACGTGAAATTGTAAACATGTGGACATGGATTTTGAAAATTCTAGAGAGAATTTTAAAAGCTTCAACAGAATTTCTACAATTTTGAGAGGGATTTGAAAAGTTTCAATGGGAATGGGAAGAATTGGGACAAAAATTGGAAAATTTTGAAGGGACTTTGAAAAAATTTCAACTGGAATTTTAGCCATTTTTTGACGTGAAATTGTAAACATGTGGACATGGATTTTGAAAATTCTAGAGAGAATTTTAAAAGCTTCAAGAGAATTTCAACAATTTTGAGAGGGATTTGAAAAGTTTCAATGGGAATGGGAAGAATTGGGACAAAAATTGGAAAATTTTTAAGGGACTTTGAAAAAATTTCAACTGGAATTTTAGCAATTTTTTTATGTGAAATTGTAAACATGTGGCCATGGATTTTGAAAATTCTAGAGAGAATTTTAAAAGCTTCAAGAGAATTTCAACAATTTTGAGAGGGATTTGAAAAGTTTCAATGGGAATGGGAAGAATTGGAACAAAAATTGGAAATTTTTAAGGGACTTTGAAAAAATTTCAACTGGAATTTTAGCCATTTTTTGACGTGAAATTGTAAACATGTGGCCATGGATTTTGAAAATTCTAGAGAGAATTTTAAAAGCTTCAAGAGAATTTCAACAATTTTGAGAGGGATTTGAAAAGTTTCAATGGGAATGGGAAGAATTGGGACAAAAATTGGAAAATTTTTAAGGGACTTTGAAAAAATTTCAACTGGAATTTTAGCCATTTTTTGACGTGAAATTGTAAACATGTGGACATGGATTTTGAAAATTCTAGAGAGAATTTTAAAAGCTTCAACAGAATTTCTACAATTTTGAGAGGGATTTGAAAAGTTTCAATGGGAATGGGAAGAATTGGGACAAAAATTGGAAAATTTTTAAGGGACTTTGAAAAAATTTCAACTGGAATTTTAGCAATTTTTTTATGTGAAATTGTAAACATGTGGCCATGGATTTTGAAAATTCTAGAGAGAATTTTAAAAGCTTCAAGAGAATTTCAACAATTTTGAGAGGGATTTGAAAAGTTTCAATGGGAATGGGAAGAATTGGGACAAAAATTGGAAAATTTTGAAGGGACTTTGAAAAAATTTCAACTGGAATTTTAGCCATTTTTTGACGTGAAATTGTAAACATGTGGCCATGGATTTTGAAAATTCTAGAGAGAATTTTAAAAGCTTCAACAGAATTTCTACAATTTTGAGAGGGATTTGAAAAGTTTCAAAGGGAATGGGAAGAATTGGGACAAAAATTGGAAAATTTTTAAGGGACTTTGAAAAAATTTCAACTGGAATTTTAGCCATTTTTTGACATGAAATTGTAAACATGTGGACATGGATTTTGAAAATTCTAGAGAGAATTTTAAAAGCTTTAACAGAATTTCTACAATTTTGAGAGGGATTTGAAAAGTTTCAATGGGAATGGGAAGAATTGGGACAAAAATTGGAAAATTTTTAAGGGACTTTGAAAAAATTTCAACTGGAATTTTAGCCATTTTTTGACATGAAATTGTAAACATGTGGCCATGGATTTTGAAAATTCTAGAGAGAATTTTAAAAGCTTCAAGAGAATTTCAACAATTTTGAGAGGGATTTGAAAAGTTTCAATGGGAATGGGAAGAATTGGGACAAAAATTGGAAAATTTTTAAGGGACTTTGAAAAAATTTCAACTGGAATTTTAGCCATTTTTTGACGTGAAATTGTAAACATGTGGCCATGGATTTTGAAAATTCTAGAGAGAATTTTAAAAGCTTCAACAGAATTTCAACAATTTTGAGAGGGATTTGAAAAGTTTCAATGGGAATGGGAAGAATTGGGACAAAAATTGGAAAATTTTGAAGGGACTTTGAAAAATTTTCAACTGGAATTTTAGCAATTTTTTGACGTGAAATTGTAAACATGTGGACATGGATTTTGAAAATTCTAGAGAGAATTTTAAAAGCTTCAAGAGAATTTCAACAATTTTGAGAGGGATTTGAAAAGTTTCAATGGGAATGGGAAGAATTGGGACAAAAATTGGAAAATTTTTAAGGGACTTTGAAAAAATTTCAACTGGAATTTTAGCCATTTTTTGACGTGAAATTGTAAACATGTGGACATGGATTTTGAAAATTCTAGAGAGAATTTTAAAAGCTTCAACAGAATTTCAACAATTTTGAGAGGGATTTGAAAAGTTTCAATGGGAATGGGAAGAATTGGGACAAAAATTGGAAAATTTTTAAGGGACTTTGAAAAAATTTCAACTGGAATTTTAGCCATTTTTTGACGTGAAATTGTAAACATGTGGCCATGGATTTTGAAAATTCTAGAGAGAATTTTATAAGCTTCAACAGAATTTCTACAATTTTGAGAGGGATTTGAAAAGTTTCAATGGGAATGGGAAGAATTGGGACAAAAATTGGAAAATTTTTAAGGGACTTTGAAAAAATTTCAACTGGAATTTTAGCAATTTTTTTATGTGAAATTGTAAACATGTGGCCATGGATTTTGAAAATTCTAGAGAGAATTTTAAAAGCTTCAAGAGAATTTCAACAATTTTGAGAGGGATTTGAAAAGTTTCAATGGGAAAGGGAAGAATTGGGACAAAAATTGGAAAATTTTGAAGGGACTTTGAAAAAATTTCAACTGGAATTTTAGCCATTTTTTGACGTGAAATTGTAAACATGTGGACATGGATTTTGAAAATTCTAGAGAGAATTTTAAAAGCTTCAAGAGAATTTCAACAATTTTGAGAGGGATTTGAAAAGTTTCAATGGGAATGGGAAGAATTGGGACAAAAATTGGAAAATTTTTAAGGGACTTTGAAAAAATTTCAACTGGAATTTTAGCCATTTTTTGACGTGAAATTGTAAACATGTGGACATGGATTTTGAAAATTCTAGAGAGAATTTTAAAAGCTTCAACAGAATTTCTACAATTTTGAGAGGGATTTGAAAAGTTTCAATGGGAATGGGAAGAATTGGGACAAAAATTGGAAAATTTTTAAGGGACTTTGAAAAAATTTCAACTGGAATTTTAGCAATTTTTTTATGTGAAATTGTAAACATGTGGCCATGGATTTTGAAAATTCTAGAGAGAATTTTAAAAGCTTCAAGAGAATTTCAACAATTTTGAGAGGGATTTGAAAAGTTTCAATGGGAATGGGAAGAATTGGAACAAAAATTGGAAATTTTTTAAGGGACTTTGAAAAAATTTCAACTGGAATTTTAGCCATTTTTTACGTGAAATTGTAAACATGTGGACATGGATTTTGAAAATTCTAGAGAGAATTTTAAAAGCTTCAAGAGAATTTCAACAATTTTGAGAGGGATTTGAAAAGTTTCAATGGGAATGGGAAGAATTGGGACAAAAATTGGAAAATTTTTAAGGGACTTTGAAAAAATTTCAACTGGAATTTTAGCCATTTTTTGACGTGAAATTGTAAACATGTGGCCATGGATTTTGAAAATTCTAGAGAGAATTTTAAAAGCTTCAAGAGAATTTCAACAATTTTGAGAGGGATTTGAAAAGTTTCAATGGGAATGGGAAGAATTGGGACAAAAATTGGAAAATTTTGAAGGGACTTTGAAAAAATTTCAACTGGAATTTTAGCAATTTTTTGACGTGAAATTGTAAACATGTGGACATGGATTTTGAAAATTCTAGAGAGAATTTTAAAAGCTTTAACAGAATTTCTACAATTTTGAGAGGGATTTGAAAAGTTTCAATGGGAATGGGAAGAATTGGGACAAAAATTGGAAAATTTTTAAGGGACTTTGAAAAAATTTCAACTGGAATTTTAGCAATTTTTTTATGTGAAATTGTAAACATGTGGACATGGATTTTGAAAATTCTAGAGAGAATTTTAAAAGCTTCAAGAGAATTTCAACAATTTTGAGAGGGATTTGAAAAGTTTCAATGGGAATGGGAAGAATTGGGACAAAAACTGGAAAATTTTTAAGGGACTTTGAAAAAATTTCAACTGGAATTTTAGCCATTTTTTGACGTGAAATTGTAAACATGTGGACATGGATTTTGAAAATTCTAGAGAGAATTTTAAAAGCTTCAACAGAATTTCTACAATTTTGAGAGGGATTTGAAAAGTTTCAATGGGAATGGGAAGAATTGGGACAAAAATTGGAAAATTTTTAAGGGACTTTGAAAAAATGTCAACTGGAATTTTAGCCATTTTTTGACATGAAATTGTAAACATGTGGACATGGATTTTGAAAATTCTAGAGAGAATTTTAAAAGCTTCAAGAGAATTTCAACAATTTTGAGAGGGATTTGAAAAGTTTCAATGGGAATGGGAAGAATTGGGACAAAAATTGGAAAATTTTTAAGGGACTTGGAAAAAATTTCAACTGGAATTTTAGCCATTTTTTTACGTGAAATTGTAAACATGTGGCCATGGATTTTGAAAATTCTAGAGAGAATTTTAAAAGCTTCAAGAGAATTTCAACAATTTTGAGAGGGATTTGAAAAGTTTCAATGGGAATGGGAAGAATTGGGACAAAAATTGGAAAATTTTGAAGGGACTTTGAAAAAATTTCAACTGGAATTTTAGCAATTTTTTGACGTGAAATTGTAAACATGTGGACATGGATTTTGAAAATTCTAGAGAGAATTTTAAAAGCTTTAACAGAATTTCTACAATTTTGAGAGGGATTTGAAAAGTTTCAATGGGAATGGGAAGAATTGGGACAAAAATTGGAAAATTTTGAAGGGACTTTGAAAAAATTTCAACTGGAATTTTAGCCATTTTTGACGTGAAATTGTAAACATGTGGCCATGGATTTTGAAAATTCTAGAGAGAATTTTAAAAGCTTCAACAGAATTTCAACAATTTTGAGAGGGATTTGAAAAGTTTCAATGGGAATGGGAAGAATTGGGACAAAAACTGGAAAATTTTTAAGGGACTTTGAAAAAATTTCAACTGGAATTTTAGCCATTTTTTGACGTGAAATTGTAAACATGTGGACATGGATTTTGAAAATTCTAGAGAGAATTTTAAAAGCTTCAAGAGAATTTCAACAATTTTGAGAGGGATTTGAAAAGTTTCAATGGGAATGGGAAGAATTGGGACAAAAATTGGAAAATTTTTAAGGGACTTTGAAAAAATTTCAACTGGAATTTTAGCCATTTTTTGACATGAAATTGTAAACATGTGGACATGGATTTTGAAAATTCTAGAGAGAATTTTAAAAGCTTCAACAGAATTTCAACAATTTTGAGAGGGATTTGAAAAGTTTCAATGGGAATGGGAAGAATTGGGACAAAAATTGGAAAATTTTTAAGGGACTTTGAAAAAATTTCAACTGGAATTTTAGCCATTTTTTGACATGAAATTGTAAACATGTGGACATGGATTTTGAAAATTCTAGAGAGAATTTTAAAAGCTTCAAGAGAATTTCAACAATTTTGAGAGGGATTTGAAAAGTTTCAATGGGAATGGGAAGAATTGGGACAAAAACTGGAAAATTTTTAAGGGACTTTGAAAAAATTTCAACTGGAATTTTAGCAATTTTTTTATGTGAAATTGTAAACATGTGGACATGGATTTTGAAAACTCTAGAGAGAATTTTAAAAGCTTTAACAGAATTTCAACAATTTTGAGAGGGATTTGAAAAGTTTCAATGGGAATGGGAAGAATTGGGACAAAAATTGGAAAATTTTTAAGGGACTTTGAAAAAATTTCAACTGGAATTTTAGCCATTTTTTGACGTGAAATTGTAAACATGTGGCCATGGATTTTGAAAATTCTAGAGAGAATTTTAAAAGCTTCAACAGAATTTCAACAATTTTGAGAGGGATTTGAAAAGTTTCAATGGGAATGGGAAGAATTGGGACAAAAATTGGAAAATTTTTAAGGGACTTTGAAAAAATTTCAACTGGAATTTTAGCCATTTTTTGACGTGAAATTGTAAACATGTGGACATGGATTTTGAAAATTCTAGAGAGAATTTTAAAAGCTTTAACAGAATTTCTACAATTTTGAGAGGGATTTGAAAAGTTTCAATGGGAATGGGAAGAATTGGGACAAAAATTGGAAAATTTTTAAGGGACTTTGAAAAAATTTCAACTGGAATTTTAGCCATTTTTTGACATGAAATTGAAAACATGTGGCCATGGATTTTGAAAATTCTAGAGAGAATTTTAAAAGCTTCAACAGAATTTCTACAATTTTGAGAGGAATTTGAAAAGTTTCAATGGGAATGGGAAGAATTGGAACAAAAATTGGAAATTTTTAAGGGACTTTGAAAAAATTTCAACTGGAATTTTAGCCATTTTTTGACGTGAAATTGTAAACATGTGGCCATGGATTTTGAAAATTCTAGAGAGAATTTTAAAAGCTTCAACAGAATTTCTACAATTTGGAGAGGAATTTGAAAAGTTTCAATGGGAATGGGAAGAATTGGGACAAAAATTGGAAAATTTTTAAGGGACTTTGAAAAAATGTCAACTGGAATTTTAGACATTTTTTGACATGAAATTGTAAACATGTGGCCATGGATTTTGAAAATTCTAGAGAGAATTTTAAAAGCTTCAAGAGAATTTCAACAATTTTGAGAGGGATTTGAAAAGTTTCAATGGGAATGGGAAGAATTGGGACAAAAATTGGAAAATTTTTAAGGGACTTTGAAAAAATTTCAACTGGAATTTTAGCCATTTTTTGACGTGAAATTGTAAACATGTGGCCATGGATTTTGAAAATTCTAGAGAGAATTTTAAAAGCTTCAAGAGAATTTCAACAATTTTGAGAGGGATTTGAAAAGTTTCAATGGGAATGGGAAGAATTGGGACAAAAATTGGAAAATTTTTAAGGGACTTTGAAAAAATTTCAACTGGAATTTTAGCCATTTTTTGACGTGAAATTGTAAACATGTGGCCATGGATTTTGAAAATTCTAGAGAGAATTTTAAAAGCTTCAAGAGAATTTCAACAATTTTGAGAGGGATTTGAAAAGTTTCAATGGGAATGGGAAGAATTGGGACAAAAATTGGAAAATTTTTAAGGGACTTTGAAAAAATTTCAACTGGAATTTTAGCCATTTTTTGACGTGAAATTGTAAACATGTGGCCATGGATTTTGAAAATTCTAGAGAGAATTTTAAAAGCTTCAACAGAATTTCTACAATTTTGAGAGGGATTTGAAAAGCTTCAATGGGAATGGGAAGAATTGGGACAAAAATTGGAAAATTTTTAAGGGACTTTGAAAAAATTTCAACTGGAATTTTAGCAATTTTTTTATGTGAAATTGTAAACATGTGGACATGGATTTTGAAAATTCTAGAGAGAATTTTAAAAGCTTCAAGAGAATTTCAACAATTTGGAGAGGGATTTGAAAAGTTTCAATGGGAATGGGAAGAATTGGGACAAAAACTGGAAAATTTTTAAGGGACTTTGAAAAAATTTCAACTGGAATTTTAGCCATTTTTTGACGTGAAATTGTAAACATGTGGACATGGATTTTGAAAATTCTAGAGAGAATTTTAAAAGCTTCAACAGAATTTCAACAATTTTGAGAGGGATTTGAAAAGTTTCAATGGGAATGGGAAGAATTGGGACAAAAATTGGAAAATTTTTAAGGGACTTTGAAAAAATGTCAACTGGAATTTTAGCCATTTTTTGACATGAAATTGTAAACATGTGGACATGGATTTTGAAAATTCTAGAGAGAATTTTAAAAGCTTCAACAGAATTTCAACAATTTTGAGAGGGATTTGAAAAGTTTCAATGGGATTGGGAAGAATTGGGACAAAAATTGGAAAATTTTTAAGGGACTTTGAAAAAATTTCAACTGGAATTTTAGCCATTTTTTGACGTGAAATTGTAAACATGTGGCCATGGATTTTGAAAATTCTAGAGAGAATTTTAAAAGCTTCAAGAGAATTTCAACAATTTTGAGAGGGATTTGAAAAGTTTCAATGGGAATGGGAAGAATTGGGACAAAAATTGGAAAATTTTTAAGGGACTTGGAAAAAATTTCAACTGGAATTTTAGCCATTTTTTGACGTGAAATTGTAAACATGTGGACATGGATTTTGAAAATTCTAGAGAGAATTTTAAAAGCTTTAACAGAATTTCTACAATTTTGAGAGGGATTTGAAAAGTTTCAATGGGAATGGGAAGAATTGGGACAAAAATTGGAAAATTTTTAAGGGACTTTGAAAAAATTTCAACTGGAATTTTAGCCATTTTTTGACGTGAAATTGTAAACATGTGGCCATGGATTTTGAAAATTCTAGAGAGAATTTTAAAAGCTTCAACAGAATTTCAACAATTTTGAGAGGGATTTGAAAAGTTTCAATGGGAATGGGAAGAATTGGGACAAAAATTGGAAAATTTTTAAGGGACTTTGAAAAAATTTCAACTGGAATTTTAGCCATTTTTTGACGTGAAATTGTAAACATGTGGCCATGGATTTTGAAAATTCTAGAGAGAATTTTAAAAGCTTCAACAGAATTTCTACAATTTTGAGAGGGATTAGAAAAGTTTCAATGGGAATGGGAAGAATTGGGACAAAAATTGGAAAATTTTTAAGGGACTTTGAAAAAATTTCAACTGGAATTTTAGCCATTTTTTGACGTGAAATTGTAAACATGTGGACATGGATTTTGAAAATTCTAGAGAGAATTTTAAAAGCTTCAACAGAATTTCTACAATTTTGAGAGGGATTTGAAAAGTTTCAATGGGAATGGGAAGAATTGGGACAAAAATTGGAAAACTTTTAAGGGACTTTGAAAAAATTTCAACTGGAATTTTAGCAATTTTTTGACGTGAAATTGTAAACATGTGGACATGGATTTTGAAAATTCTAGAGAGAATTTTAAAAGCTTTAACAGAATTTCTACAATTTTGAGAGGGATTTGAAAAGTTTCAATGGGAATGGGAAGAATTGGGACAAAAATTGGAAAATTTTTAAGGGACTTTGAAAAAATTTCAACTGGAATTTTAGCAATTTTTTTATGTGAAATTGTAAATATGTGGACATGGATTTTGAAAATTCTAGAGAGAATTTTAAAAGCTTCAAGAGAATTTCAACAATTTTGAGAGGGATTTGAAAAGTTTCAATGGGAATGGGAAGAATTGGGACAAAAACTGGAAAATTTTTAAGGGACTTTGAAAAAATTTCAACTGGAATTTTAGCCATTTTTTGACGTGAAATTGTAAACATGTGGACATGGATTTTGAAAATTCTAGAGAGAATTTTAAAAGCTTCAACAGAATTTCAACAATTTTGAGAGGGATTTGAAAAGTTTCAATGGGAATGGGAAGAATTGGGACAAAAATTGGAAAATTTTTAAGGGACTTTGAAAAAATGTCAACTGGAATTTTAGCCATTTTTTGACATGAAATTGTAAACATGTGGACATGGATTTTGAAAATTCTAGAGAGAATTTTAAAAGCTTCAACAGAATTTCAATAATTTTGAGAGGGATTTGAAAAGTTTCAATGGGATTGGGAAGAATTGGGACAAAAATTGGAAAATTTTTAAGGGACTTTGAAAAAATTTCAACTGGAATTTTAGCCATTTTTTTACGTGAAATTGTAAACATGTGGCCATGGATTTTGAAAATTCTAGAGAGAATTTTAAAAGCTTCAAGAGAATTTCAACAATTTTGAGAGGGATTTGAAAAGTTTCAATGGGAATGGGAAGAATTGGGACAAAAATTGGAAAATTTTTAAGGGACTTTGAAAAAATTTCAACTGGAATTTTAGCAATTTTTTTATGTGAAATTGTAAACATGTGGACATGGATTTTGAAAATTCTAGAGAGAATTTTAAAAGCTTTAACAGAATTTCTACAATTTTGAGAGGGATTTGAAAAGTTTCAATGGGAATGGGAAGAATTGGGACAAAAATTGGAAAATTTTTAAGGGACTTTGAAAAAATTTCAACTGGAATTTTAGCCATTTTTTGACGTGAAATTGTAAACATGTGGACATGGATTTTGAAAATTCTAGAGAGAATTTTAAAAGCTTTAACAGAATTTCTACAATTTTGAGAGGGATTTGAAAAGTTTCAATGGGAATGGGAAGAATTGGGACAAAAATTGGAAAATTTTTAAGGGACTTGGAAAAAATTTCAACTGGAATTTTAGCCATTTTTTGACATGAAATTGTAAACATGTGGCCATGGATTTTGAAAATTCTAGAGAGAATTTTAAAAGCTTCAACAGAATTTCTACAATTTTGAGAGGGATTTGAAAAGTTTCAATGGGAATGGGAAGAATTGGAACAAAAATTGGAAATTTTTAAGGGACTTTGAAAAAATTTCAACTGGAATTTTAGCCATTTTTTGACGTGAAATTGTAAACATGTGGCCATGGATTTTGAAAATTCTAGAGAGAATTTTAAAAGCTTCAAGAGAATTTCAACAATTTTGAGAGGGATTTGAAAAGTTTCAATGGGAATGGGAAGAATTGGAACAAAAATTGGAAAATTTTTAAGGGACTTTGAAAAAATTTCAACTGGAATTTTAGCCATTTTTTGACGTGAAATTGTAAACATGTGGACATGGATTTTGAAAATTCTAGAGAGAATTTTAAAAGCTTCAAGAGAATTTCAACAATTTTGAGAGGGATTTGAAAAGTTTCAATGGGAATGGGAAGAATTGGGACAAAAATTGGAAAATTTTTAAGGGACTTGGAAAAAATTTCAACTGGAATTTTAGCCATTTTTTGACGTGAAATTGTAAACATGTGGACATGGATTTTGAAAATTCTAGAGAGAATTTTAAAAGCTTCAACAGAATTTCTACAATTTTGAGAGGAATTTGAAAAGTTTCAATGGGAATGGGAAGAATTGGAACAAAAATTGGAAATTTTTAAGGGACTTTGAAAAAATTTCAACTGGAATTTTAGCCATTTTTTGACGTGAAATTGTAAACATGTGGCCATGGATTTTGAAAATTCTAGAGAGAATTTTAAAAGCTTCAAGAGAATTTCAACAATTTTGAGAGGGATTTGAAAAGTTTCAATGGGAATGGGAAGAATTGGAACAAAAATTGGAAAATTTTTAAGGGACTTTGAAAAAATTTCAACTGGAATTTTAGCCATTTTTTGACGTGAAATTGTAAACATGTGGCCATGGATTTTGAAAATTCTAGAGAGAATTTTAAAAGCTTCAACAGAATTTCAACAATTTTGAGAGGGATTTGAAAAGTTTCAATGGGAATGGGAAGAATTGGGACAAAAATTGGAAAATTTTTAAGGGACTTGGAAAAAATTTCAACTGGAATTTTAGCCATTTTTTGACGTGAAATTGTAAACATGTGGACATGGATTTTGAAAATTCTAGAGAGAATTTTAAAAGCTTCAACAGAATTTCTACAATTTTGAGAGGAATTTGAAAAGTTTCAATGGGAATGGGAAGAATTGGGACAAAAATTGGAAAATTTTTAAGGGACTTTGAAAAAATTTCAACTGGAATTTTAGACATTTTTTGACGTGAAATTGTAAACATGTGGCCATGGATTTTGAAAATTCTAGAGAGAATTTTAAAAGCTTCAACAGAATTTCAACAATTTTGAGAGGGATTTGAAAAGTTTCAATGGGAATGGGAAGAATTGGGACAAAAATTGGAAAATTTTTAAGGGACTTGGAAAAAATTTCAACTGGAATTTTAGCCATTTTTTGACGTGAAATTGTAAACATGTGGCCATGGATTTTGAAAATTCTAGAGAGAATTTTAAAAGCTTCAACAGAATTTCAACAATTTTGAGAGGGATTTGAAAAGTTTCAATGGGAATGGAAGAATTGGGACAAAAATTGGAAAATTTTTAAGGGACTTTGAAAAAATTTCAACTGGAATTTTAGCCATTTTTTGACGTGAAATTGTAAACATGTGGCCATGGATTTTGAAAATTCTAGAGAGAATTTTAAAAGCTTCAACAGAATTTCTACAATTTTGAGAGGGATTAGAAAAGTTTCAATGGGAATGGGAAGAATTGGGACAAAAATTGGAAAATTTTTAAGGGACTTTGAAAAAATTTCAACTGGAATTTTAGCCATTTTTTGACGTGAAATTGTAAACATGTGGACATGGATTTTGAAAATTCTAGAGAGAATTTTAAAAGCTTCAACAGAATTTCTACAATTTTGAGAGGGATTTGAAAAGTTTCAATGGGAATGGGAAGAATTGGGACAAAAATTGGAAAACTTTTAAGGGACTTTGAAAAAATTTCAACTGGAATTTTAGCAATTTTTTGACGTGAAATTGTAAACATGTGGACATGGATTTTGAAAATTCTAGAGAGAATTTTAAAAGCTTTAACAGAATTTCTACAATTTTGAGAGGGATTTGAAAAGTTTCAATGGGAATGGGAAGAATTGGGACAAAAATTGGAAAATTTTTAAGGGACTTTGAAAAAATTTCAACTGGAATTTTAGCAATTTTTTTATGTGAAATTGTAAATATGTGGCCATGGATTTTGAAAATTCTAGAGAGAATTTTAAAAGCTTCAAGAGAATTTCAACAATTTTGAGAGGGATTTGAAAAGTTTCAATGGGAATGGGAAGAATTGGGACAAAAACTGGAAAATTTTTAAGGGACTTTGAAAAAATTTCAACTGGAATTTTAGCCATTTTTTGACGTGAAATTGTAAACATGTGGACATGGATTTTGAAAATTCTAGAGAGAATTTTAAAAGCTTCAACAGAATTTCAACAATTTTGAGAGGGATTTGAAAAGTTTCAATGGGAATGGGAAGAATTGGGACAAAAATTGGAAAATTTTTAAGGGACTTTGAAAAAATGTCAACTGGAATTTTAGCCATTTTTTGACATGAAATTGTAAACATGTGGACATGGATTTTGAAAATTCTAGAGAGAATTTTAAAAGCTTCAACAGAATTTCAATAATTTTGAGAGGGATTTGAAAAGTTTCAATGGGATTGGGAAGAATTGGGACAAAAATTGGAAAATTTTTAAGGGACTTTGAAAAAATTTCAACTGGAATTTTAGCCATTTTTTTACGTGAAATTGTAAACATGTGGCCATGGATTTTGAAAATTCTAGAGAGAATTTTAAAAGCTTCAAGAGAATTTCAACAATTTTGAGAGGGATTTGAAAAGTTTCAATGGGAATGGGAAGAATTGGGACAAAAATTGGAAAATTTTTAAGGGACTTTGAAAAAATTTCAACTGGAATTTTAGCAATTTTTTTATGTGAAATTGTAAACATGTGGACATGGATTTTGAAAATTCTAGAGAGAATTTTAAAAGCTTTAACAGAATTTCTACAATTTTGAGAGGGATTTGAAAAGTTTCAATGGGAATGGGAAGAATTGGGACAAAAATTGGAAAATTTTTAAGGGACTTTGAAAAAATTTCAACTGGAATTTTAGCCATTTTTTGACGTGAAATTGTAAACATGTGGCCATGGATTTTGAAAATTCTAGAGAGAATTTTAAAAGCTTCAAGAGAATTTCAACAATTTTGAGAGGGATTTGAAAAGTTTCAATGGGAATGGGAAGAATTGGAACAAAAATTGGAAAATTTTTAAGGGACTTTGAAAAAATTTCAACTGGAATTTTAGCCATTTTTTGACGTGAAATTGTAAACATGTGGCCATGGATTTTGAAAATTCTAGAGAGAATTTTAAAAGCTTCAACAGAATTTCAACAATTTTGAGAGGGATTTGAAAAGTTTCAATGGGAATGGGAAGAATTGGGACAAAAATTGGAAAATTTTTAAGGGACTTGGAAAAAATTTCAACTGGAATTTTAGCCATTTTTTGACGTGAAATTGTAAACATGTGGACATGGATTTTGAAAATTCTAGAGAGAATTTTAAAAGCTTCAACAGAATTTCTACAATTTTGAGAGGAATTTGAAAAGTTTCAATGGGAATGGGAAGAATTGGGACAAAAATTGGAAAATTTTTAAGGGACTTTGAAAAAATGTCAACTGGAATTTTAGCCATTTTTTGACGTGAAATTGTAAACATGTGGCCATGGATTTTGAAAATTCTAGAGAGAATTTTAAAAGCTTCAACAGAATTTCAACAATTTTGAGAGGGATTTGAAAAGTTTCAATGGGAATGGGAAGAATTGGGACAAAAATTGGAAAATTTTTAAGGGACTTGGAAAAAATTTCAACTGGAATTTTAGCCATTTTTTGACGTGAAATTGTAAACATGTGGCCATGGATTTTGAAAATTCTAGAGAGAATTTTAAAAGCTTCAACAGAATTTCAACAATTTTGAGAGGGATTTGAAAAGTTTCAATGGGAATGGGAAGAATTGGGACAAAAATTGGAAAACTTTTAAGGGACTTTGAAAAAATTTCAACTGGAATTTTAGCCATTTTTTGACGTGAAATTGTAAACATGTGGACATGGATTTTGAAAATTCTAGAGAGAATTTTAAAAGCTTCAACAGAATTTCTACAATTTTGAGAGGGATTTGAAAAGTTTCAATGGGAATGGGAAGAATTGGGACAAAAATTGGAAAATTTTTAAGGGACTTTGAAAAAATTTCAACTGGAATTTTAGCCATTTTTTGACGTGAAATTGTAAACATGTGGACATGGATTTTGAAAATTCTAGAGAGAATTTTAAAAGCTTCAAGAGAATTTCAACAATTTTGAGAGGGATTTGAAAAGTTTCAATGGGAATGGGAAGAATTGGGACAAAAATTGGAAAATTTTTAAGGGACTTGGAAAAAATTTTCAACTGGAATTTTAGCCATTTTTTGACGTGAAATTGTAAACATGTGGACATGGATTTTGAAAATTCTAGAGAGAATTTTAAAAGCTTCAACAGAATTTCTACAATTTTGAGAGGAATTTGAAAAGTTTCAATGGGAATGGGAAGAATTGGGACAAAAATTGGAAAATTTTTAAGGGACTTTGAAAAAATTTCAACTGGAATTTTAGACATTTTTTGACGTGAAATTGTAAACATGTGGACATGGATTTTGAAAATTCTAGAGAGAATTTTAAAAGCTTCAACAGAATTTCAACAATTTTGAGAGGGATTTGAAAAGTTTCAATGGGAATGGGAAGAATTGGGACAAAAATTGGAAAATTTTTAAGGGACTTTGAAAAAATTTCAACTGGAATTTTAGCCATTTTTTGACGTGAAATTGTAAACATGTGGCCATGGATTTTGAAAATTCTAGAGAGAATTTTAAAAGCTTCAACAGAATTTCAACAATTTTGAGAGGGATTTGAAAAGTTTCAATGGGAATGGGAAGAATTGGGACAAAAATTGGAAAATTTTTAAGGGACTTGGAAAAAATTTCAACTGGAATTTTAGCCATTTTTTGACGTGAAATTGTAAACATGTGGACATGGATTTTGAAAATTCTAGAGAGAATTTTAAAAGCTTCAACAGAATTTCTACAATTTTGAGAGGGATTTGAAAAGTTTCAATGGGAATGGGAAGAATTGGGACAAAAATTGGAAAATTTTTAAGGGACTTTGAAAAAATTTCAACTGAAATTTTAGCATTTTTTTTTACGTGAAATTGTAAACATGTGGACATGGATTTTGAAAATTCTAGAGAGAATTTTAAAAGCTTCAACAGAATTTCAACAATTTTGAGAGGGATTTGAAAAGTTTCAATGGGAATGGGAAGAATTGGGACAAAAATTGGAAAATTTTTAAGGGACTTTGAAAAAATTTCAACTGGAATTTTAGCCATTTTTTGACATGAAATTGTAAACATGTGGCCATGGATTTTGAAAATTCTAGAGAGAATTTTAAAAGCTTCAACAGAATTTCAACAATTTTGAGAGGGATTTGAAAAGTTTCAATGGGAATGGGAAGAATTGGGACAAAAATTGGAAAATTTTTAAGGGACTTTGAAAAAATTTCAACTGGAATTTTAGCAATTTTTTGACGTGAAATTGTAAACATGTGGCCATGGATTTTGAAAATTCTAGAGAGAATTTTAAAAGCTTCAAGAGAATTTCAACAATTTTGAGAGGGATTTGAAAAGTTTCAATGGGAATGGGAAGAATTGGGACAAAAACTGGAAAATTTTTAAGGGACTTTGAAAAAATTTCAACTGGAATTTTAGCCATTTTTTGACGTGAAATTGTAAACATGTGGACATGGATTTTGAAAATTCTAGAGAGAATTTTAAAAGCTTCAACAGAATTTCAACAATTTTGAGAGGGATTTGAAAAGTTTCAATGGGAATGGGAAGAATTGGGACAAAAATTGGAAAATTTTTAAGGGACTTTGAAAAAATGTCAACTGGAATTTTAGCCATTTTTTGACATGAAATTGTAAACATGTGGCCATGGATTTTGAAAATTCTAGAGAGAATTTTAAAAGCTTCAACAGAATTTCAACAATTTTGAGAGGGATTTGAAAAGTTTCAATGGGATTGGGAAGAATTGGGACAAAAATTGGAAAATTTTTAAGGGACTTTGAAAAAATTTCAACTGGAATTTTAGCCATTTTTTTACGTGAAATTGTAAACATGTGGCCATGGATTTTGAAAATTCTAGAGAGAATTTTAAAAGCTTCAAGAGAATTTCAACAATTTTGAGAGGGATTTGAAAAGTTTCAATGGGAATGGGAAGAATTGGGACAAAAATTGGAAAATTTTTAAGGGACTTTGAAAAAATTTCAACTGGAATTTTAGCAATTTTTTTATGTGAAATTGTAAACATGTGGACATGGATTTTGAAAATTCTAGAGAGAATTTTAAAAGCTTTAACAGAATTTCTACAATTTTGAGAGGGATTTGAAAAGTTTCAATGGGAATGGGAAGAATTGGGACAAAAATTGGAAAATTTTTAAGGGACTTGGAAAAAATTTCAACTGGAATTTTAGCCATTTTTTGACGTGAAATTGTAAACATGTGGCCATGGATTTTGAAAATTCTAGAGAGAATTTTAAAAGCTTCAACAGAATTTCAACAATTTTGAGAGGGATTTGAAAAGTTTCAATGGGAATGGGAAGAATTGGGACAAAAATTGGAAAATTTTTAAGGGACTTTGAAAAAATTTCAACTGGAATTTTAGCCATTTTTTGACGTGAAATTGTAAACATGTGGCCATGGATTTTGAAAATTCTAGAGAGAATTTTAAAAGCTTCAACAGAATTTCTACAATTTTGAGAGGGATTAGAAAAGTTTCAATGGGAATGGGAAGAATTGGGACAAAAATTGGAAAATTTTTAAGGGACTTTGAAAAAATTTCAACTGGAATTTTAGCCATTTTTTGACGTGAAATTGTAAACATGTGGACATGGATTTTGAAAATTCTAGAGAGAATTTTAAAAGCTTCAACAGAATTTCTACAATTTTGAGAGGGATTTGAAAAGTTTCAATGGGAATGGGAAGAATTGGGACAAAAATTGGAAAATTTTTAAGGGACTTTGAAAAAATTTCAACTGGAATTTTAGCAATTTTTTTATGTGAAATTGTAAACATGTGGACATGGATTTTGAAAATTCTAGAGAGAATTTTAAAAGCTTCAAGAGAATTCCAACAATTTTGAGAGGGATTTGAAAAGTTTCAATGGGAATGGGAAGAATTGGGACAAAAATTGGAAAATTTTTAAGGGACTTTGAAAAAATTTCAACTGGAATTTTAGCCATTTTTTGACGTGAAATTGTAAACATGTGGACATGGATTTTGAAAATTCTAGAGAGAATTTTAAAAGCTTTAACAGAATTTCTACAATTTTGAGAGGATTTGAAAAGTTTCAATGGGAATGGGAAGAATTGGGACAAAAATTGGAAAATTTTTAAGGGACTTTGAAAAAATTTCAACTGGAATTTTAGCCATTTTTTGACATGAAATTGTAAACATGTGGCCATGGATTTTGAAAATTCTAGAGAGAATTTTAAAAGCTTCAACAGAATTTCTACAATTTTGAGAGGGATTTGAAAAGTTTCAATGGGAATGGGAAGAATTGGGACAAAAATTGGAAAATTTTTAAGGGACTTTGAAAAAATTTCAACTGGAATTTTAGCCATTTTTTGACGTGAAATTGTAAACATGTGGACATGGATTTTGAAAATTCTAGAGAGAATTTTAAAAGCTTCAAGAGAATTTCAACAATTTTGAGAGGGATTTGAAAAGTTTCAATGGGAATGGGAAGAATTGGGACAAAAATTGGAAAATTTTTAAGGGACTTTGAAAAAATTTCAACTGGAATTTTAGCCATTTTTTGACGTGAAATTGTAAACATGTGGACATGGATTTTGAAAATTCTAGAGAGAATTTTAAAAGCTTCAAGAGAATTTCAACAATTTTGAGAGGGATTTGAAAAGTTTCAATGGGAATGGGAAGAATTGGGACAAAAATTGGAAAATTTTTAAGGGACTTTGAAAAAATTTCAACTGGAATTTTAGCCATTTTTTGACGTGAAATTGTAAACATGTGGCCATGGATTTTGAAAATTCTAGAGAGAATTTTAAAAGCTTCAAAGAATTTCTACAATTTTGAGAGGGATTTGAAAAGTTTCAATGGGAATGGGAAGAATTGGGACAAAAATTGGAAAATTTTTAAGGGACTTTGAAAAAATTTCAACTGGAATTTTAGCCATTTTTTGATGTGAAATTGTAAACATGTGGACATGGATTTTGAAAATTCTAGAGAGAATTTTAAAAGCTTCAACAGAATTTCAACAATTTTGAGAGGGATTTGAAAAGTTTCAATGGGAATGGGAAGAATTGGGACAAAAATTGGAAAATTTTTAAGGGACTTTGAAAAAATTTCAACTGGAATTTTAGCCATTTTTTGACATGAAATTGTAAACATGTGGCCATGGATTTTGAAAATTCTAGAGAGAATTTTAAAAGCTTCAACAGAATTTCAACAATTTTGAGAGGGATTTGAAAAGTTTCAATGGGAATGGGAAGAATTGGGACAAAAATTGGAAAATTTTTAAGGGACTTTGAAAAAATTTCAACTGGAATTTTATAGCAATTTTTTGACGTGAAATTGTAAACATGTGGCCATGGATTTTGAAAATTCTAGAGAGAATTTTAAAAGCTTCAAGAGAATTTCAACAATTTTGAGAGGGATTTGAAAAGTTTCAATGGGAATGGGAAGAATTGGGACAAAAATTGGAAAATTTTTAAGGGACTTGGAAAAAATTTCAACTGGAATTTTAGCCATTTTTTGACGTGAAATTGTAAACATGTGGACATGGATTTTGAAAATTCTAGAGAGAATTTTAAAAGCTTCAAGAGAATTTCAACAATTTTGAGAGGGATTTGAAAAGTTTCAATGGGAATGGGAAGAATTGGGACAAAAATTGGAAAATTTTTAAGGGACTTGAAAAAATTTCAACTGGAATTTTAGCCATTTTTTGACGTGAAATTGTAAACATGTGGACATGGATTTTGAAAATTCTAGAGAGAATTTTAAAAGCTTCAACAGAATTTCTACAATTTTGAGAGGGATTTGAAAAGTTTCAATGGGAATGGGAAGAATTGGGACAAAAATTGGAAAATTTTTAAGGGACTTGGAAAAAATTTCAACTGGAATTTTAGCAATTTTTTTACGTGAAATTGTAAACATGTGGCCATGGATTTTGAAAATTCTAGAGAGAATTTTAAAAGCTTCAAGAGAATTTCAACAATTTTGAGAGGGATTTGAAAAGTTTCAATGGGAATGGGAAGAATTGGGACAAAAATTGGAAAATTTTTAAGGGACTTTGAAAAAATTTCAACTGAAATTTTAGCATTTTTTTTTACGTGAAATTGTAAATATGTGGACATGGATTTTGAAAATTCTAGAGAGAATTTTAAAAGCTTCAAGAGAATTTCAACAATTTTGAGAGGGATTTGAAAAGTTTCAATGGGAATGGGAAGAATTGGGACAAAAATTGGAAAATTTTGAAGGGACTTTGAAAAAATTTCAACTGGAATTTTAGCCATTTTTTGACATGAAATTGTAAACATGTGGCCATGGATTTTGAAAATTCTAGAGAGAATTTTAAAAGCTTCAACAGAATTTCAACAATTTTGAGAGGGATTTGAAAAGTTTCAATGGGAATGGGAAGAATTGGGACAAAAATTGGAAAATTTTTAAGGGACTTTGAAAAAATTTCAACTGGAATTTTAGCCATTTTTTGACGTGAAATTGTAAACATGTGGACATGGATTTTGAAAATTCTAGAGAGAATTTTAAAAGCTTTAACAGAATTTCTACAATTTTGAGAGGGATTTGAAAAGTTTCAATGGGAATGGGAAGAATTGGGACAAAAATTGGAAAATTTTTAAGGGACTTTGAAAAAATTTCAACTGGAATTTTAGCCATTTTTTGACGTGAAATTGTAAACATGTGGCCATGGATTTTGAAAATTCTAGAGAGAATTTTAAAAGCTTCAACAGAATTTCTACAATTTTGAGAGGGATTTGAAAAGTTTCAATGGGAATGGGAAGAATTGGGACAAAAATTGGAAAATTTTTAAGGGACTTTGAAAAAATTTCAACTGGAATTTTAGCCATTTTTTGACATGAAATTGTAAACATGTGGACATGGATTTTGAAAATTCTAGAGAGAATTTTAAAAGCTTTAACAGAATTTCTACAATTTTGAGAGGGATTTGAAAAGTTTCAATGGGAATGGGAAGAATTGGGACAAAAATGGGAAAATTTTTAAGGGACTTTGAAAAAATTTCAACTGGAATTTTAGCCATTTTTTGACATGAAATTGTAAACATGTGGCCATGGATTTTGAAAATTCTAGAGAGAATTTTAAAAGCTTCAACAGAATTTCAACAATTTTGAGAGGGATTTGAAAAGTTTCAATGGGAATGGGAAGAATTGGAACAAAAAATGGAAATTTTTTAAGGGACTTTGAAAAATTTCAACTGGAATTTTAGCCATTTTTTACGTGAAATTGTAAACATGTGGACATGGATTTTGAAAATTCTAGAGAGAATTTTAAAAGCTTCAAGAGAATTTCAACAATTTTGAGAGGGATTTGAAAAGTTTCAATGGGAATGGGAAGAATTGGGACAAAAATTGGAAAATTTTTAAGGGACTTTGAAAAAATTTCAACTGGAATTTTAGCCATTTTTTGACGTGAAATTGTAAACATGTGGCCATGGATTTTGAAAATTCTAGAGAGAATTTTAAAAGCTTCAACAGAATTTCAACAATTTTGAGAGGGATTTGAAAAGTTTCAATGGGAATGGGAAGAATTGGGACAAAAATTGGAAAATTTTTAAGGGACTTTGAAAAAATTTCAACTGGAATTTTAGCCATTTTTTGTCGTGAAATTGTAAACATGTGGACATGGATTTTGAAAATTCTAGAGAGAATTTTAAAAGCTTTAATAGAATTTCTACAATTTTGAGAGGGATTTGAAAAGTTTCAATGGGAATGGGAAGAATTGGGACAAAAATTGGAAAATTTTTAAGGGACTTTGAAAAAATGTCAACTGGAATTTTAGCCATTTTTTGACATGAAATTGTAAACATGTGGACATGGATTTTGAAAATTCTAGAGAGAATTTTAAAAGCTTCAACAGAATTTCAACAATTTTGAGAGGGATTTGAAAAGTTTCAATGGGAATGGGAAGAATTGGGACAAAAATTGGAAAATTTTTAAGGGACTTTGAAAAAATTTCAACTGGAATTTTAGCCATTTTTTTACGTGAAATTGTAAACATGTGGCCATGGATTTTGAAAATTCTAGAGAGAATTTTAAAAGCTTCAAGAGAATTTCAACAATTTTGAGAGGGATTTGAAAAGTTTCAATGGGAATGGGAAGAATTGGGACAAAAATTGGAAAATTTTTAAGGGACTTTGAAAAAATTTCAACTGGAATTTTAGCAATTTTTTTATGTGAAATTGTAAACATGTGGACATGGATTTTGAAAATTCTAGAGAGAATTTTAAAAGCTTCAACAGAATTTCAACAATTTTGAGAGGGATTTGAAAAGTTTCAATGGGAATGGGAAGAATTGGGACAAAAATTGGAAAATTTTTAAGGGACTTGGAAAAAATTTCAACTGGAATTTTAGCCATTTTTTGACGTGAAATTGTAAACATGTGGCCATGGATTTTGAAAATTCTAGAGAGAATTTTAAAAGCTTCAAGAGAATTTCAACAATTTTGAGAGGGATTTGAAAAGTTTCAATGGGAATGGGAAGAATTGGGACAAAAATTGGAAAATTTTTAAGGGACTTTGAAAAAATTTCAACTGGAATTTTAGCCATTTTTTGACGTGAAATTGTAAACATGTGGCCATGGATTTTGAAAATTCTAGAGAGAATTTTAAAAGCTTCAACAGAATTTCAACAATTTTGAGAGGGATTTGAAAAGTTTCAATGGGAATGGGAAGAATTGGGACAAAAATTGGAAAATTTTTAAGGGACTTTGAAAAAATTTCAACTGGAATTTTAGCCATTTTTTGACGTGAAATTGTAAACATGTGGCCATGGATTTTGAAAATTCTAGAGAGAATTTTAAAAGCTTCAACAGAATTTCTACAATTTTGAGAGGGATTTGAAAAGTTTCAATGGGAATGGGAAGAATTGGGACAAAAATTGGAAAATTTTTAAGGGACTTTGAAAAAATTTCAACTGGAATTTTAGCAATTTTTTTATGTGAAATTGTAAACATGTGGACATGGATTTTGAAAATTCTAGAGAGAATTTTAAAAGCTTCAAGAGAATTTCAACAATTTTGAGAGGGATTTGAAAAATTTCAATGGGAATGGGAAGAATTGGGACGAAAATTGGAAAATTTTTAAGGGACTTTGAAAAAATTTCAACTGGAATTTTAGCCATTTTTTGACGTGAAATTGTAAACATGTGGACATAGATTTTGAAAATTCTAGAGAGAATTTTAAAAGCTTTAACAGAATTTCTACAATTTTGAGAGGGATTTGAAAAGTTTCAATGGGAATGGGAAGAATTGGGACAAAAATTGGAAAATTTTTAAGGGACTTTGAAAAAATTTCAACTGGAATTTTAGCCATTTTTTGACATGAAATTGTAAACATGTGGCCATGGATTTTGAAAATTCTAGAGAGAATTTTAAAAGCTTCAACAGAATTTCTACAATTTTGAGAGGGATTTGAAAAGTTTCAATGGGAATGGGAAGAATTGGAACAAAAATTGGAAATTTTTTAAGGGACTTTGAAAAAATTTCAACTGGAATTTTAGCCATTTTTTACGTGAAATTGTAAACATGTGGACATGGATTTTGAAAATTCTAGAGAGAATTTTAAAAGCTTCAACAGAATTTCAACAATTTTGAGAGGGATTTGAAAAGTTTCAATGGGAATGGGAAGAATTGGGACAAAAATTGGAAAATTTTTAAGGGACTTTGAAAAAATTTCAACTGGAATTTTAGCCATTTTTTGAAGTGAAATTGTAAATATGTGGACATGGATTTTGAAAATTCTAGAGAGAATTTTAAAAGCTTCAAGAGAATTTCAACAATTTTGAGAGGGATTTGAAAAGTTTCAATGGGAATGGGAAGAATTGGGACAAAAATTGGAAAATTTTTAAGGGACTTTGAAAAAATTTCAACTGGAATTTTAGCCATTTTTTGACGTGAAATTGTAAACATGTGGACATGGATTTTGAAAATTCTAGAGAGAATTTTAAAAGCTTCAACAGAATTTCAACACTTTTGAGAGGGATTTGAAAAGTTTCAATGGGAATGGGAAGAATTGGGACAAAAATTGGAAAACTTTTAAGGGACTTTGAAAAAATTTCAACTGGAATTTTAGCCATTTTTTTGACGTGAAATTGTAAACATGTGGACATGGATTTTGAAAATTCTAGAGAGAATTTTAAAAGCTTCAAGAGAATTTCAACAATTTTGAGAGGGATTTGAAAAGTTTCAATGGGAATGGGAAGAATTGGGACAAAAATTGGAAAACTTTTAAGGGACTTTGAAAAAATTTCAACTGGAATTTTAGCAATTTTTTGACGTGAAATTGTAAACATGTGGACATGGATTTTGAAAATTCTAGAGAGAATTTTAAAAGCTTTAACAGAATTTCTACAATTTTGAGAGGGATTTGAAAAGTTTCAATGGGAATGGGAAGAATTGGGACAAAAATTGGAAAATTTTTAAGGGACTTTGAAAAAGTTTCAACTGGAATTTTAGCCATTTTTTGACGTGAAATTGTAAACATGTGGCCATGGATTTTGAAAATTCTAGAGAGAATTTTAAAAGCTTCAAGAGAATTTCAACAATTTTGAGAGGGATTTGAAAAGTTTCAATGGGAATGGGAAGAATTGGGACAAAAATTGGAAAATTTTTAAGGGACTTGGAAAAAATTTCAACTGGAATTTTAGCCATTTTTTGACGTGAAATTGTAAACATGTGGCCATGGATTTTGAAAATTCTAGAGAGAATTTTAAAAGCTTCAACAGAATTTCAACAATTTTGAGAGGGATTTGAAAAGTTTCAATGGGAATGGGAAGAATTGGGACAAAAATTGGAAAATTTTTAAGGGACTTTGAAAAAATTTCAACTGAAATTTTAGCATTTTTTTTTACGTGAAATTGTAAACATGTGGCCATGGATTTTGAAAATTCTAGAGAGAATTTTAAAAGCTTCAACAGAATTTCAACAATTTTGAGAGGGATTTGAAAAGTTTCAATGGGAATGGGAAGAATTGGGACAAAAATTGGAAAATTTTTAAGGGACTTTGAAAAAATTTCAACTGCAATTTTAGCCATTTTTTGACATGAAATTGTAAACATGTGGCCATGGATTTTGAAAATTCTAGAGAGAATTTTAAAAACTTCAACAGAATTTCAACAATTTTGAGAGGGATTTGAAAAGTTTCAATGGGAATGGGAAGAATTGGGACAAAAATTGGAAAATTTTTAAGGGACTTTGAAAAAATTTCAACTGGAATTTTAGCCATTTTTTACGTGAAATTGTAAACATGTGGCCATGGATTTTGAAAATTCTAGAGAGAATTTTAAAAGCTTCAAGAGAATTTCAACAATTTTGAGAGGGATTTGAAAAGTTTCAATGGGAATGGGAAGAATTGGGACAAAAATTGGAAAATTTTTAAGGGACTTGGAAAAAATTTCAACTGGAATTTTAGCCATTTTTTGACGTGAAATTGTAAACATGTGGACATGGATTTTGAAAATTCTAGAGAGAATTTTAAAAGCTTCAACAGAATTTCAACAATTTTGAGAGGGATTTGAAAAGTTTCAATGGGAATGGGAAGAATTGGGACAAAAATTGGAAAATTTTTAAGGGACTTTGAAAAAATTTCAACTGGAATTTTTAGCCATTTTTTGACGTGAAATTGTAAACATGTTGAAGTGGATTTTGAAAATTCTAGAGAGAATTTTAAAAGCTTCAACAGAATTTCAACAATTTTGAGAGGGATTTGAAAAGTTTCAATGGGAATGGGAAGAATTGGGACAAAATTGGAAAATTTTTAAGGGACTTGGAAAAAATTTCAACTGGAATTTTAGCAATTTTTTGACGTGAAATTGTAAACATGTGGACATGGATTTTGAAAATTCTAGAGAGAATTTTAAAAGCTTCAAGAGAATTTCAACAATTTTGAGAGGGATTTGAAAAGTTTCAATGGGAATGGGAAGAATTGGGACAAAAATTGGAAAATTTTTAAGGGACTTTGAAAAAATTTCAACTGAAATTTTAGCATTTTTTTTTACGTGAAATTGTAAACATGTGGACATGGATTTTGAAAATTCTAGAGAGAATTTTAAAAGCTTCAAGAGAATTTCAACAATTTTGAGAGGGATTTGAAAAGTTTCAATGGGAATGGGAAGAATTGGGACAAAAATTGGAAAATTTTTAAGGGACTTTGAAAAAATTTCAACTGGAATTTTAGCAATTTTTTATGTGAAATTGTAAACATGTGGACATGGATTTGAAAATTCTAGAGAGAATTTTAAAAGCTTTAACAGAATTTCTACAATTTTGAGAGGGATTTGAAAAGTTTCAATGGGAATGGGAAGAATTGGGACAAAAATTGGAAAATTTTAAGGGACTTTGAAAAAATTTCAACTGGAATTTTAGCCATTTTTTGACGTGAAATTGTAAACATGTGGCCATGGATTTTGAAAATTCTAGAGAGAATTTTAAAAGCTTCAACAGAATTTCAACAATTTTGAGAGGGATTTGAAAAGTTTCAATGGGAATGGGAAGAATTGGGACAAAAATTGGAAAATTTTTAAGGGACTTTGAAAAAATTTCAACTGGAATTTTAGCCATTTTTTGACGTGAAATTGTAAACATGTGGCCATGGATTTGAAAATTCTAGAGAGAATTTTAAAAGCTTCAACAGAATTTCAACACTTTTGAGAGGGATTTGAAAAGTTTCAATGGGAATGGGAAGAATTGGGACAAAAATTGGAAAACTTTTAAGGGACTTTGAAAAAATTTCAACTGGAATTTTAGCCATTTTTTGACGTGAAATTGTAAACATGTGGCCATGGATTTTGAAAATTCTAGAGAGAATTTTAAAAGCTTCAACAGAATTTCAACAATTTTGAGAGGGATTTGAAAAGTTTCAATGGGAATGGGAAGAATTGGGACAAAAATTGGAAAATTTTGAAGGGACTTTGAAAAAATTTCAACTGGAATTTTAGCCATTTTTTTATGTGAAATTGTAAACATGTGGACATGGATTTTGAAAATTCTAGAGAGAATTTTAAAAGCTTCAACAGAATTTCAACAATTTGGAGAGGGATTTGAAAAGTTTCAATGGGAATGGGAAGAATTGGGACAAAAATTGGAAAATTTTTAAGGGACTTTGAAAAAATTTCAACTGAAATTTTAGCATTTTTTTTTACGTGAAATTGTAAACATGTGGACATGGATTTTGAAAATTCTAGAGAGAATTTTAAAAGCTTCAAGAGAATTTCAACAATTTTGAGAGGGATTGAAAAGTTTCAATGGGAATGGGAAGAATTGGGACAAAAATTGGAAAATTTTTAAGGGACTTTGAAAAAATTTCAACTGGAATTTTAGCCATTTTTTGACATGAAATTGTAAACATGTGGCCATGGATTTTGAAAATTCTAGAGAGAATTTTAAAAGCTTCAACAGAATTTCAACAATTTTGAGAGGGATTTGAAAAGTTTCAATGGGAATGGGAAGAATTGGGACAAAAATTGGAAAATTTTTAAGGGACTTTGAAAAAATTTCAACTGGAATTTTAGCCATTTTTTTACGTGAAATTGTAAACATGTGGCCATGGATTTTGAAAATTCTAGAGAGAATTTTAAAAGCTTCAAGAGAATTTCAACAATTTTGAGAGGGATTTGAAAAGTTTCAATGGGAATGGGAAGAATTGGGACAAAAATTGGAAAATTTTTAAGGGACTTTGAAAAAATTTCAACTGGAATTTTAGCAATTTTTTTATGTGAAATTGTAAACATGTGGACATGGATTTTGAAAATTCTAGAGAGAATTTTAAAAGCTTTAACAGAATTTCTACAATTTTGAGAGGGATTTGAAAAGTTTCAATGGGAATGGGAAGAATTGGGACAAAAATTGGAAAATTTTTAAGGGACTTTGAAAAATTTCAACTGGAATTTTAGCCATTTTTGACGTGAAATTGTAAACATGTGGCCATGGATTTTGAAAATTCTAGAGAGAATTTTAAAAGCTTCAAGAGAATTTCAACAATTTTGAGAGGGATTTGAAAAGTTTCAATGGGAATGGGAAGAATTGGGACAAAAATTGGAAAATTTTTAAGGGACTTTGAAAAAATTTCAACTGGAATTTTAGCCATTTTTTGACGTGAAATTGTAAACATGTGGCCATGGATTTTGAAAATTCTAGAGAGAATTTTAAAAGCTTCAACAGAATTTCAACACTTTTGAGAGGGATTTGAAAAGTTTCAATGGGAATGGGAAGAATTGGGACAAAAATTGGAAAACTTTTAAGGGACTTTGAAAAAATTTCAACTGGAATTTTAGCCATTTTTTGACGTGAAATTGTAAACATGTGGACATGGATTTTGAAAATTCTAGAGAGAATTTTAAAAGCTTCAACAGAATTTCAACAATTTTGAGAGGGATTTGAAAAGTTTCAATGGGAATGGGAAGAATTGGGACAAAAATTGGAAAATTTTGAAGGGACTTTGAAAAAATTTCAACTGGAATTTTAGCCATTTTTTTATGTGAAATTGTAAACATGTGGACATGGATTTTGAAAATTCTAGAGAGAATTTTAAAAGCTTCAACAGAATTTCTACAATTTTGAGAGGGATTTGAAAAGTTTCAATGGGAATGGGAAGAATTGGGACAAAAATTGGAAAACTTTTAAGGGACTTTGAAAAAATTTCAACTGGAATTTTAGCAATTTTTTGACGTGAAATTGTAAACATGTGGACATGGATTTTGAAAATTCTAGAGAGAATTTTAAAAGCTTTAACAGAATTTCTACAATTTGGAGAGGGATTTGAAAAGTTTCAATGGGAATGGGAAGAATTGGGACAAAAATTGGAAAATTTTTAAGGGACTTTGAAAAAATTTCAACTGAATTTTAGCCATTTTTTAATGTGAAATTGTAAACATGTGGACATGGATTTTGAAAATTCTAGAGAGAATTTTAAAAGCTTCAAGAGAATTTCAACAATTTTGAGAGGGATTTGAAAAGTTTCAATGGGAATGGGAAGAATTGGGACAAAATTGGAAAATTTTTAAGGGACTTGGAAAAAATTTCAACTGGAATTTTAGCCATTTTTTGACGTGAAATTGTAAACATGTGGCCATGGATTTTGAAAATTCTAGAGAGAATTTTAAAAGCTTCAAGAGAATTTCAACAATTTTGAGAGGGATTTGAAAAGTTTCAATGGGAATGGAAGAATTGGGACAAAAATTGGAAAATTTTTAAGGGACTTTGAAAAAATTTCAACTGGAATTTTAGCAATTTTTTGACGTGAAATTGTAAACATGTGGCCATGGATTTTGAAAATTCTAGAGAGAATTTTAAAAGCTTCAACAGAATTTCAACACTTTTGAGAGGGATTTGAAAAGTTTCAATGGGAATGGGAAGAATTGGGGACAAAATTGGAAAACTTTTAAGGGACTTTGAAAAAATTTCAACTGGAATTTTAGCCATTTTTTGACGTGAAATTGTAAACATGTGGACATGGATTTTGAAAATTCTAGAGAGAATTTTAAAAGCTTCAACAGAATTTCAACAATTTTGAGAGGGATTTGAAAAGTTTCAATGGGAATGGGAAGAATTGGGACAAAAATTGGAAAATTTTGAAGGGACTTTGAAAAAATTTCAACTGGAATTTTAGCCATTTTTTTATGTGAAATTGTAAACATGTGGACATGGATTTTGAAAATTCTAGAGAGAATTTTAAAAGCTTCAACAGAATTTCTACAATTTTGAGAGGGATTTGAAAAGTTTCAATGGGAATGGAAGAATTGGGACAAAAATTGGAAAACTTTTAAGGGACTTTGAAAAAATTTCAACTGGAATTTTAGCAATTTTTTGACGTGAAATTGTAAACATGTGGACATGGATTTTGAAAATTCTAGAGAGAATTTTAAAAGCTTTAACAGAATTTCTACAATTTGGAGAGGGATTTGAAAAGTTTCAATGGGAATGGGAAGAATTGGGTCAAAAATTGGAAAATTTTTAAGGGACTTTGAAAAAATTTCAACTGGAATTTTAGCCATTTTTTAATGTGAAATTGTAAACATGTGGACATGGATTTTGAAAATTCTAGAGAGAATTTTAAAAGCTTCAAGAGAATTTCAACAATTTTGAGAGGGATTTGAAAAGTTTCAATGGGAATGGGAAGAATTGGGACAAAAATTGGAAAATTTTTAAGGGACTTGGAAAAAATTTCAACTGGAATTTTAGCCATTTTTTGACGTGAAATTGTAAACATGTGGCCATGGATTTTGAAAATTCTAGAGAGAATTTTAAAAGCTTCAACAGAATTTCAACAATTTTGAGAGGGATTTGAAAAGTTTCAATGGGAATGGGAAGAATTGGGACAAAAATTGGAAAATTTTTAAGGGACTTTGAAAAAATTTCAACTGGAATTTTAGCATTTTTTTTTTTACGTGAAATTGTAAACATGTGGCCATGGATTTTGAAAATTCTAGAGAGAATTTTAAAAGCTTCAACAGAATTTCAACAATTTTGAGAGGGATTTGAAAAGTTTCAATGGGAATGGGAAGAATTGGGACAAAAATTGGAAAATTTTTAAGGGACTTTGAAAAAATTTCAACTGGAATTTTAGCCATTTTTTGACGTGAAATTGTAAACATGTGGACATGGATTTTGAAAATTCTAGAGAGAATTTTAAAAGCTTCAAGAGAATTTCAACAATTTGGAGAGGGATTTGAAAAGTTTCAATGGGAATGGGAAGAATTGGGACAAAAATTGGAAAATTTTTAAGGGACTTTGAAAAAATTTCAACTGGAATTTTAGCCATTTTTTGTCGTGAAATTGTAAACATGTGGACATGGATTTTGAAAATTCTAGAGAGAATTTTAAAAGCTTCAAGAGAATTTCAACAATTTTGAGAGGGATTTGAAAAGTTTCAATGGGAATGGGAAGAATTGGGACAAAAATTGGAAAATTTTTAAGGGACTTGGAAAAAATTTCAACTGGAATTTTAGCCATTTTTTGACGTGAAATTGTAAACATGTGGACATGGATTTTGAAAATTCTAGAGAGAATTTTAAAAGCTTCAAGAGAATTTCAACAATTTGGAGAGGGATTGAAAAGTTTCAATGGGAATGGGAAGAATTGGGACAAAAATTGGAAAATTTTTAAGGGACTTTGAAAAAATTTCAACTGGAATTTTAGCCATTTTTTGACGTGAAATTGTAAACATGTTGAAGTGGATTTTGAAAATTCTAGAGAGAATTTTAAAAGTTTCAACAGAATTTCAACAATTTTGAGAGGGATTTGAAAACTTTCAATGGGAATGGGAAGAATTGGGACAAAAATTGGAAAATTTTAAGGGACTTGGAAAAAATTTCAACTGGAATTTTAGCCATTTTTTGACGTGAAATTGTAAACATGTGGCCATGGATTTTGAAAATTCTAGAGAGAATTTTAAAAGCTTCAACAGAATTTCAACAATTTTGAGAGGGATTTGAAAAGTTTCAATGGGAATGGGAAGAATTGGGACAAAAATTGGAAAATTTTTAAGGGACTTTGAAAAAATTTCAACTGGAATTTTAGCAATTTTTTTATGTGAAATTGTAAACATGTGGACATGGATTTTGAAAATTCTAGAGAGAATTTTAAAAGCTTTAACAGAATTTCTACAATTTTGAGAGGGATTTGAAAAGTTTCAATGGGAATGGGAAGAATTGGGACAAAAATTGGAAAATTTTTAAGGGACTTTGAAAAAATTTCAACTGGAATTTTAGCAATTTTTTGACGTGAAATTGTAAACATGTGGACATGGATTTTGAAAATTCTAGAGAGAATTTTAAAAGCTTCAACAGAATTTCTACAATTTTGAGAGGGATTTGAAAAGTTTCAATGGGAATGGGAAGAATTGGGACAAAAATTGGAAAATTTTTAAGGGACTTGAAAAAATTTCAACTGGAATTTTAGCCATTTTTTGACATGAAATTGTAAACATGTGGCCATGGATTTTGAAAATTCTAGAGAGAATTTTAAAAGCTTCAACAGAATTTCAACAATTTTGAGAGGGATTTGAAAAGTTTCAATGGGAATGGGAAGAATTGGGACAAAAATTGGAAAATTTTTAAGGGACTTTGAAAAAATTTCAACTGGAATTTTAGCATTTTTTTTACGTGAAATTGTAAACATGTGGACATGGATTTTGAAAATTCTAGAGAGAATTTTAAAAGCTTTAACAGAATTTCTACAATTTGGAGAGGGATTTGAAAAGTTTCAATGGGAATGGGAAGAATTGGGACAAAAATTGGAAAATTTTTAAGGGACTTTGAAAAAATTTCAACTGAAATTTTAGCATTTTTTTTTTACGTGAAATTGTAAACATGTGGCCATGGATTTTGAAAATTCTAGAGAGAATTTTAAAAGCTTCAACAGAATTTCAACAACTTTGAGAGGGATTTGAAAAGTTTCAATGGGAATGGGAAGAATTGGGACAAAAATTGGAAAATTTTTAAGGGACTTTGAAAAAATTTCAACTGGAATTTTAGCCATTTTTGACATGAAATTGTAAACATGTGGCCATGGATTTTGAAAATTCTAGAGAGAATTTTAAAAGCTTCAACAGAATTTCAACAATTTTGAGAGGGATTTGAAAAGTTTCAATGGGAATGGGAAGAATTGGGACAAAAATTGGAAAATTTTTAAGGGACTTTGAAAAAATTTCAACTGCAATTTTAGCCATTTTTGTCGTGAAATTGTAAACATGTGGACATGGATTTTGAAAATTCTAGAGAGAATTTTAAAAGCTTCAAGAGAATTTCAACAATTTGGAGAGATTTGAAAAGTTTCAATGGGAATGGGAAGAATTGGGACAAAAATTGGAAAATTTTTAAGGGACTTTGAAAAAATTTCAACTGGAATTTTAGCCATTTTTTGACGTGAAATTGTAAACATGTGGACATGGATTTTGAAAATTCTAGAGAGAATTTTAAAAGCTTCAACAGAATTTCAACAATTTTGAGAGGGATTTGAAAACTTTCAATGGGAATGGGAAGAATTGGGACAAAAATTGGAAAATTTTTAAGGGACTTTGAAAAAATTTCAACTGGAATTTTAGCCATTTTTTGACGTGAAATTGTAAACATGTTGAAGTGGATTTTGAAAATTCTAGAGAGAATTTTAAAAGCTTCAACAGAATTTCAACAATTTTGAGAGGGATTTGAAAACTTTCAATGGGAATGGGAAGAATTGGGACAAAAATTGGAAAATTTTTAAGGGACTTGGAAAAAATTTCAACTGGAATTTTAGCCATTTTTTGACGTGAAATTGTAAACATGTGGCCATGGATTTTGAAAATTCTAGAGAGAATTTTAAAAGCTTCAACAGAATTTCAACAATTTTGAGAGGGATTTGAAAAGTTTCAATGGGAATGGGAAGAATTGGGACAAAAATTGGAAAATTTTTAAGGGACTTTGAAAAAATTTCAACTGGAATTTTAGCAGTTTTTTTATGTGAAATTGTAAACATGTGGACATGGATTTTGAAAATTCTAGAGAGAATTTTAAAAGCTTTAACAGAATTTCTACAATTTTGAGAGGGATTTGAAAAGTTTCAATGGGAATGGGAAGAATTGGGACAAAAATTGGAAAATTTTTAAGGGACTTTGAAAAAATTTCAACTGGAATTTTAGCAATTTTTTGACGTGAAATTGTAAACATGTGGACATGGATTTTGAAAATTCTAGAGAGAATTTTAAAAGCTTCAAGAGAATTTCAACAATTTTGAGAGGGATTTGAAAAGTTTCAATGGGAATGGGAAGAATTGGGACAAAAATTGGAAAATTTTTAAGGGACTTTGAAAAAATTTCAACTGGAATTTTAGCCATTTTTTGACATGAAATTGTAAACATGTGGCCATGGATTTTGAAAATTCTAGAGAGAATTTTAAAAGCTTCAACAGAATTTCAACAATTTTGAGAGGGATTTGAAAAGTTTCAATGGGAATGGGAAGAATTGGGACAAAAATTGGAAAATTTTTAAGGGACTTTGAAAAAATTTCAACTGGAATTTTAGCATTTTTTTTTACGTGAAATTGTAAACATGTGGACATGGATTTTGAAAATTCTAGAGAGAATTTTAAAAGCTTCAACAGAATTTCAACAATTTTGAGAGGGATTTGAAAACTTTCAATGGGAATGGGAAGAATTGGGACAAAAATGGGAAAATTTTTAAGGGACTTTGAAAAAATTTCAACTGGAATTTTAGCCATTTTTTGACATGAAATTGTAAACATGTGGCCATGGATTTTGAAAATTCTAGAGAGAATTTTAAAAGCTTCAAGAGAATTTCAACAATTTTGAGAGGGATTTGAAAAGTTTCAATGGGAATGGGAAGAATTGGAACAAAAATTGGAAATTTTTAAGGGACTTTGAAAAAATTTCAACTGGAATTTTAGCCATTTTTTGACGTGAAATTGTAAACATGTGGACATGGATTTTGAAAATTCTAGAGAGAATTTTAAAAGCTTCAACAGAATTTCAACAATTTTGAGAGGGATTTGAAAAGTTTCAATGGGAATGGGAAGAATTGGGACAAAAATTGGAAAATTTTTAAGGGACTTTGAAAAAATTTCAACTGGAATTTTAGCCATTTTTTGACGTGAAATTGTAAACATGTGGCCATGGATTTTGAAAATTCTAGAGAGAATTTTAAAAGCTTCAACAGAATTTCTACAATTTTGAGAGGGATTTGAAAAGTTTCAATGGGAATGGGAAGAATTGGGACAAAATTGGAAAATTTTTAAGGGACTTTGAAAAAATTTCAACTGAAATTTTAGCATTTTTTTTTACGTGAAATTGTAAACATGTGGCCATGGATTTTGAAAATTCTAGAGAGAATTTTAAAAGCTTCAAGAGAATTTCAACAATTTGGAGAGGGATTTGAAAAGTTTCAATGGGAATGGGAAGAATTGGGACAAAAATTGCAAAATTTTTAAGGGACTTTGAAAAAATTTCAACTGGAATTTTAGCAATTTTTTTATGTGAAATTGTAAACATGTGGCCATGGATTTTGAAAATTCTAGAGAGAATTTTAAAAGCTTCAACAGAATTTCAACAATTTTGAGAGGGATTTGAAAAGTTTCAATGGGAATGGGAAGAATTGGGACAAAAATTGGAAAATTTTTAAGGGACTTGGAAAAAATTTCAACTGGAATTTTAGCCATTTTTTGACGTGAAATTGTAAACATGTGGACATGGATTTTGAAAATTCTAGAGAGAATTTTAAAAGCTTCAAGAGAATTTCAACAATTTTGAGAGGGATTTGAAAAGTTTCAATGGGAATGGGAAGAATTGGGACAAAAATTGGAAAATTTTTAAGGGACTTTGAAAAAATTTCAACTGGAATTTTAGCCATTTTTTGACGTGAAATTGTAAACATGTTGAAGTGGATTTTGAAAATTCTAGAGAGAATTTTAAAAGCTTCAACAGAATTTCAACAATTTTGAGAGGGATTTGAAAAGTTTCAATGGGAATGGGAAGAATTGGGACAAAAATTGGAAAATTTTTAAGGGACTTGGAAAAAATTTCAACTGAAATTTTAGCAATTTTTTGACGTGAAATTGTAAACATGTGGACATGGATTTTGAAAATTCTAGAGAGAATTTTAAAAGCTTCAAGAGAATTTCAACAATTTTGAGAGGGATTTGAAAAGTTTCAATGGGAATGGGAAGAATTGGGACAAAAATTGGAAAATTTTTAAGGGACTTTGAAAAAATTTCAACTGAAATTTTAGCATTTTTTTTTACGTGAAATTGTAAACATGTGGACATGGATTTTGAATATTCTAGAGAGAATTTTAAAAGCTTCAAGAGAATTTCAACAATTTTGAGAGGGATTTGAAAAGTTTCAATGGGAATGGGAAGAATTGGGACAAAAATTGGAAAATTTTTAAGGGACTTTGAAAAAATTTCAACTGGAATTTTAGCCATTTTTTGACATGAAATTGTAAACATGTGACCATGGATTTTGAAAATTCTAGAGAGAATTTTAAAAGCTTCAACAGAATTTCAACAATTTTGAGAGGGATTTGAAAAGTTTCAATGGGAATGGGAAGAATTGGGACAAAAATTGGAAAATTTTTAAGGGACTTTGAAAAAATTTCAACTGGAATTTTAGCCATTTTTTTACGTGAAATTGTAAACATGTGGCCATGGATTTTGAAAATTCTAGAGAGAATTTTAAAAGCTTCAAGAGAATTTCAACAATTTTGAGAGGGATTTGAAAAGTTTCAATGGGAATGGGAAGAATTGGGACAAAAATTGGAAAATTTTTACGGGACTTTGAAAAAATTTCAACTGGAATTTTAGCAATTTTTTTATGTGAAATTGTAAACATGTGGACATGGATTTTGAAAATTCTAGAGAGAATTTTAAAAGCTTTAACAGAATTTCTACAATTTTGAGAGGGATTTGAAAAGTTTCAATGGGAATGGGAAGAATTGGGACAAAAATTGGAAAATTTTTAAGGGACTTTGAAAAAATTTCAACTGGAATTTTAGCCATTTTTTGACGTGAAATTGTAAACATGTGGCCATGGATTTTGAAAATTCTAGAGAGAATTTTAAAAGCTTCAAGAGAATTTCAACAATTTTGAGAGGGATTTGAAAAGTTTCAATGGGAATGGGAAGAATTGGGACAAAAATTGGAAAATTTTTAAGGGACTTTGAAAAAATTTCAACTGGAATTTTAGCCATTTTTTGACGTGAAATTGTAAACATGTGGACATGGATTTTGAAAATTCTAGAGAGAATTTTAAAAGCTTCAACAGAATTTCAACACTTTTGAGAGGGATTTGAAAAGTTTCAATGGGAATGGGAAGAATTGGGACAAAAATTGGAAAACTTTTAAGGGACTTTGAAAAAATTTCAACTGGAATTTTAGCCATTTTTTGACGTGAAATTGTAAACATGTGGACATGGATTTTGAAAATTCTAGAGAGAATTTTAAAAGCTTCAACAGAATTTCAACAATTTTGAGAGGGATTTGAAAAGTTTCAATGGGAATGGGAAGAATTGGGACAAAAATTGGAAAATTTTGAAGGGACTTTGAAAAAATTTCAACTGGAATTTTAGCCATTTTTTGTCGTGAAATTGTAAACATGTGGACATGGATTTTGAAAATTCTAGAGAGAATTTTAAAAGCTTCAACAGAATTTCAACAATTTTGAGAGGGATTTGAAAAGTTTCAATGGGAATGGGAAGAATTGGGACAAAAATTGGAAAACTTTTAAGGACTTTGAAAAAATTTCAACTGGAATTTTAGCAATTTTTTGACGTGAAATTGTAAACATGTGGACATGGATTTTGAAAATTCTAGAGAGAATTTTAAAAGCTTTAACAGAATTTCTACAATTTTGAGAGGGATTTGAAAAGTTTCAATGGGAATGGGAAGAATTGGGACCAAAATTGGAAAATTTTTAAGGGACTTTGAAAAAATTTCAACTGGAATTTTAGCCATTTTTTAATGTGAAATTGTAAACATGTGGACATGGATTTTGAAAATTCTAGAGAGAATTTTAAAAGCTTCAACAGAATTTCAACAATTTTGAGAGGGATTTGAAAAGTTTCAATGGGAATGGGAAGAATTGGGACAAAAATTGGAAAATTTTTAAGGGACTTTGAAAAATTTCAACTGGAATTTTAGCCATTTTTTGACATGAAATTGTAAACATGTGGCCATGGATTTTGAAAATTCTAGAGAGAATTTTAAAAGCTTCAACAGAATTTCAACAATTTTGAGAGGGATTTGAAAAGTTTCAATGGGAATGGGAAGAATTGGGACAAAAATTGGAAAATTTTTAAGGGACTTTGAAAAAATTTCAACTGGAATTTTAGCCATTTTTTGTCGTGAAATTGTAAACATGTGGACATGGATTTTGAAAATTCTAGAGAGAATTTTAAAAGCTTCAAGAGAATTTCAACAATTTTGAGAGGGATTTGAAAAGTTTCAATGGGAATGGGAAGAATTGGGACCAAAATTGGAAAATTTTTAAGGGACTTTGAAAAAATTTCAACTGGAATTTTAGCCATTTTTTGACGTGAAATTGTAAACATGTGGACATGGATTTTGAAAATTCTAGAGAGAATTTTAAAAGCTTCAAGAGAATTTCAACAATTTTGAGAGGGATTTGAAAAGTTTCAATGGGAATGGGAAGAATTGGGACAAAAATTGGAAAATTTTTAAGGGACTTTGAAAAAATTTCAACTGGAATTTTAGCCATTTTTTGACGTGAAATTGTAAACGTGTTGAAGTGGATTTTGAAAATTCTAGAGAGAATTTTAAAAGCTTCAACAGAATTTCAACAATTTGGAGAGGGATTTGAAAAGTTTCAATGGGAATGGGAAGAATTGGGACAAAAATTGGAAAATTTTTAAGGGACTTGGAAAAAATTTCAACTGGAATTTTAGCAATTTTTTGACGTGAAATTGTAAACATGTGGACATGGATTTTGAAAATTCTAGAGAGAATTTTAAAAGCTTCAAGAGAATTTCAACAATTTTGAGAGGGATTTGAAAAGTTTCAATGGGAATGGGAAGAATTGGGACAAAAATTGGAAAATTTTTAAGGGACTTTGAAAAAATTTCAACTGAAATTTTAGCATTTTTTTTGACGTGAAATTGTAAACATGTGGACATGGATTTTGAAAATTCTAGAGAGAATTTTAAAAGCTTCAAGAGAATTTCAACAATTTTGAGAGGGATTTGAAAAGTTTCAATGGGAATGGGAAGAATTGGGACAAAAATTGGAAAATTTTTAAGGGACTTTGAAAAAATGTCAACTGGAATTTTAGCCATTTTTTGACATGAAATTGTAAACATGTGGCCATGGATTTTGAAAATTCTAGAGAGAATTTTAAAAGCTTCAACAGAATTTCAACAATTTTGAGAGGGATTTGAAAAGTTTCAATGGGAATGGGAAGAATTGGGACAAAAATTGGAAAATTTTAAGGGACTTTGAAAAAATTTCAACTGGAATTTTAGCCATTTTTTTACGTGAAATTGTAAACATGTGGACATGGATTTTGAAAATTCTAGAGAGAATTTTAAAAGCTTCAACAGAATTTCAACAATTTTGAGAGGGATTTGAAAAGTTTCAATGGGAATGGGAAGAATTGGGACAAAAATTGGAAAATTTTTAAGGGACTTTGAAAAAATTTCAACTGGAATTTTAGCAATTTTTTTATGTGAAATTGTAAACATGTGGACATGGATTTTGAAAATTCTAGAGAGAATTTTAAAAGCTTTAACAGAATTTCTACAATTTTGAGAGGGATTTGAAAAGTTTCAATGGGAATGGGAAGAATTGGGACCAAAATTGGAAAATTTTTAAGGGACTTTGAAAAAATTTCAACTGGAATTTTAGCCATTTTTTAATGTGAAATTGTAAACATGTGGACATGGATTTTGAAAATTCTAGAGAGAATTTTAAAAGCTTCAACAGAATTTCAACAATTTTGAGAGGGATTTGAAAAGTTTCAATGGGAATGGGAAGAATTGGGACAAAAATTGGAAAATTTTTAAGGGACTTTGAAAAAATTTCAACTGGAATTTTAGCCATTTTTTGACATGAAATTGTAAACATGTGGCCATGGATTTTGAAAATTCTAGAGAGAATTTTAAAAGCTTCAACAGAATTTCAACAATTTTGAGAGGGATTTGAAAAGTTTCAATGGGAATGGGAAGAATTGGGACAAAAATTGGAAAATTTTTAAGGGACTTTGAAAAAATTTCAACTGGAATTTTAGCCATTTTTTGTCGTGAAATTGTAAACATGTGGACATGGATTTTGAAAATTCTAGAGAGAATTTTAAAAGCTTCAAGAGAATTTCAACAATTTTGAGAGGGATTTGAAAAGTTTCAATGGGAATGGGAAGAATTGGGACCAAAATTGGAAAATTTTTAAGGGACTTTGAAAAAATTTCAACTGGAATTTTAGCCATTTTTTGACGTGAAATTGTAAACATGTGGACATGGATTTTGAAAATTCTAGAGAGAATTTTAAAAGCTTCAAGAGAATTTCAACAATTTGGAGAGGGATTTGAAAAGTTTCAATGGGAATGGGAAGAATTGGGACAAAAATTGGAAAATTTTTAAGGGACTTTGAAAAAATTTCAACTGGAATTTTAGCCATTTTTTGACGTGAAATTGTAAACGTGTTGAAGTGGATTTTGAAAATTCTAGAGAGAATTTTAAAAGCTTCAACAGAATTTCAACAATTTGGAGAGGGATTTGAAAAGTTTCAATGGGAATGGGAAGAATTGGGACAAAAATTGGAAAATTTTTAAGGGACTTGGAAAAAATTTCAACTGGAATTTTAGCAATTTTTTGACGTGAAATTGTAAACATGTGGACATGGATTTTGAAAATTCTAGAGAGAATTTTAAAAGCTTCAAGAGAATTTCAACAATTTTGAGAGGGATTTGAAAAGTTTCAATGGGAATGGGAAGAATTGGGACAAAAATTGGAAAATTTTGAAGGGACTTTGAAAAAATTTCAACTGGAATTTTAGCCATTTTTTTATGTGAAATTGTAAACATGTGGACATGGATTTTGAAAATTCTAGAGAGAATTTTAAAAGCTTCAACAGAATTTCAACAATTTTGAGAGGGATTTGAAAAGTTTCAATGGGAATGGGAAGAATTGGGACAAAAATTGGAAAACTTTTAAGGGACTTTGAAAAAATTTCAACTGGAATTTTAGCAATTTTTTGACGTGAAATTGTAAACATGTGGACATGGATTTTGAAAATTCTAGAGAGAATTTTAAAAGCTTTAACAGAATTTCTACAATTTTGAGAGGGATTTGAAAAGTTTCAATGGGAATGGGAAGAATTGGGACCAAAATTGGAAAATTTTTAAGGGACTTTGAAAAAATTTCAACTGGAATTTTAGCCATTTTTTAATGTGAAATTGTAAACATGTGGACATGGATTTTGAAAATTCTAGAGAGAATTTTAAAAGCTTCAACAGAATTTCAACAATTTTGAGAGGGATTTGAAAAGTTTCAATGGGAATGGGAAGAATTGGGACAAAAATTGGAAAATTTTTAAGGGACTTTGAAAAAATTTCAACTGGAATTTTAGCCATTTTTTGACATGAAATTGTAAACATGTGGCCATGGATTTTGAAAATTCTAGAGAGAATTTTAAAAGCTTCAACAGAATTTCAACAATTTGGAGAGGGATTTGAAAAGTTTCAATGGGAATGGGAAGAATTGGGACAAAAATTGGAAAATTTTTAAGGGACTTGGAAAAAATTTCAACTGGAATTTTAGCAATTTTTTGACGTGAAATTGTAAACATGTGGACATGGATTTTGAAAATTCTAGAGAGAATTTTAAAAGCTTCAAGAGAATTTCAACAATTTTGAGAGGGATTTGAAAAGTTTCAATGGGAATGGGAAGAATTGGGACAAAAATTGGAAAATTTTGAAGGGACTTTGAAAAAATTTCAACTGGAATTTTAGCCATTTTTTTATGTGAAATTGTAAACATGTGGACATGGATTTTGAAAATTCTAGAGAGAATTTTAAAAGCTTCAACAGAATTTCAACAATTTTGAGAGGGATTTGAAAAGTTTCAATGGGAATGGGAAGAATTGGGACAAAAATTGGAAAACTTTTAAGGGACTTTGAAAAAATTTCAACTGGAATTTTAGCAATTTTTTGACGTGAAATTGTAAACATGTGGACATGGATTTTGAAAATTCTAGAGAGAATTTTAAAAGCTTTAACAGAATTTCTACAATTTTGAGAGGGATTTGAAAAGTTTCAATGGGAATGGGAAGAATTGGGACCAAAATTGGAAATTTTTAAGGGACTTTGAAAAAATTTCAACTGGAATTTTAGCCATTTTTTAATGTGAAATTGTAAACATGTGGACATGGATTTTGAAAATTCTAGAGAGAATTTTAAAAGCTTCAACAGAATTTCAACAATTTTGAGAGGGATTTGAAAAGTTTCAATGGGAATGGGAAGAATTGGGACAAAAATTGGAAAATTTTTAAGGGACTTTGAAAAAAATTTCAACTGGAATTTTAGCCATTTTTTGACATGAAATTGTAAACATGTGGCCATGGATTTTGAAAATTCTAGAGAGAATTTTAAAAGCTTCAACAGAATTTCAACAATTTTGAGAGGGATTTGAAAAGTTTCAATGGGAATGGGAAGAATTGGGACAAAAATTGGAAAATTTTTAAGGGACTTTGAAAAAATTTCAACTGGAATTTTAGCCATTTTTTGTCGTGAAATTGTAAACATGTGGACATGGATTTTGAAAATTCTAGAGAGAATTTTAAAAGCTTCAAGAGAATTTCAACAATTTTGAGAGGGATTTGAAAAGTTTCAATGGGAATGGGAAGAATTGGGACCAAAATTGGAAAATTTTTAAGGGACTTTGAAAAAATTTCAACTGGAATTTTAGCCATTTTTTGACGTGAAATTGTAAACATGTGGACATGGATTTTGAAAATTCTAGAGAGAATTTTAAAAGCTTCAAGAGAATTTCAACAATTTTGAGAGGGATTTGAAAAGTTTCAATGGGAATGGGAAGAATTGGGACAAAAATTGGAAAATTTTTAAGGGACTTTGAAAAAATTTCAACTGGAATTTTAGCCATTTTTTGACGTGAAATTGTAAACGTGTTGAAGTGGATTTTGAAAATTCTAGAGAGAATTTTAAAAGCTTCAACAGAATTTCAACAATTTGGAGAGGGATTTGAAAAGTTTCAATGGGAATGGGAAGAATTGGGACAAAAATTGGAAAATTTTTAAGGGACTTGGAAAAAATTTCAACTGGAATTTTAGCAATTTTTTTATGTGAAATTGTAAA
>NW_028115245.1:0-19385 GCF_964273445.1 Streptopelia decaocto | reverse complement strand
TCTCAACATTGTTGAAATTCTCTTGAAGCTTTTAAAATTCTCTCTAGAATTTTCAAAATCCATGTCCACATGTTTACAATTTCACGTCAAAAAATGGCTAAAATTCCCGTTGAAATTTTTCAAAGTCCCTTAAAATTTTCCAATTTTTGTCCCAATTCTTCCCATTCCCATTGAAACTTTTCAAATCCCTCTCAAAATTGTTGAAATTCTCTTGAAGCTTTTAAAATTCTCTCTAGAATTTTCAAAATCCATGTCCACATGTTTACAATTTCACATAAAAAAATGGCTAAAATTTCCAGTTGAAATTTTTTCAAAGTCCCTTAAAATTTTCCAATTTTTGTCCCAATTCTTCCCATTCCCATTGAAACTTTTCAAATCCCTCTCCAAATTGTTGAAATTCTCTTGAAGCTTTTAAAATTCTCTCTAGAATTTTCAAAATCCATGTCCACATGTTTACAATTTCACGTCAAAAATGGCTAAAATTCCAGTTGAAATGTTTTCAAAGTCCCTTAAAAATTTTCCAATTTTTTGTCCCAATCTTCCCATTCCCATTGAAACTTTTCAAATCCCTCTCAAAATTGTTGAAATTCTCTTGAAGCTTTTAAAATTCTCTCTAGAATTTTCAAAATCCATGTCCACATGTTTACAATTTCACGTCAAAAAATGGTTAAAATTCCAGTTGAAATTTTTTCAAAGTCCCTTAAAAATTTTCCAATTTTTGTCCCAATTCTTCCCATTCCCATTGAAACTTTTCAAGTCCCTCTCAAAATTGTTGAAATTCTCTTGAAGCTTTTAAATTCTCTCTAGAATTTTTCAAAATCCATGTCCACATGTTTACAATTTCACGTCAAAAAATGGCTAAAATTCCAGTTGAAATTTTGTCAAAGTCCCTTCAAAATTTTCCAATTTTTGTCCCAATTCTTCCCATTCCCATTGAAACTTTTCAAATCCCTCTCAAATTGTTGAAATTCTCTTGAAGCTTTTAAAATTCTCTCTAGAATTTTCAAAATCCATGTCCACATGTTTACAATTTCACGTCAAAAAATGGCTAAAATTCCAGTGGAAATTTTTCAAAGTCCCTTCAAAATTTTCCAATTTTTGTCCCAATTCTTCCCATTCCCATTGAAACTTTTCAAATCCCTCTCAAAATTGTTGAAATTCTCTTGAAGCTTTTAAAATTCTCTCTAGAATTTTCAAAATCCATGTCCACATGTTTACAATTTCACGTCAAAAAATGGCTAAAATTCCAGTTGAAATTTTTTCAAAGTCCCTTAAAAATTTTCCAATTTTTGTCCCAATTCTTCCCATTCCCATTGAAACTTTTCAAATCCCTCTCAAAATTGTTGATATTTCCTTGAAGCTTTTAAAATTCTCTCTAGAATTTTCAAAATCCATGTCCACATGTTTACAATTTCACATAAAAAATGGCTAAAATTCCAGTTGAAATTTTTTCAAAGTCCCTTAAAAATTTTCCAATTTTTGTCCCAATTCTTCCCATTCCCATTGAAACTTTTCAAATCCCTCTCCAAATTGTTGAAATTCTCTTGAAGCTTTTAAAATTCTCTCTAGAATTTTCAAAATCCATGTCCACATGTTTACAATTTCACGTCAAAAAATGGCTAAAATTCCAGTTGAAATTTTTTCAAAGTCCCTTCAAAATTTTCAATTTTTGTCCCAATTCTTTCCCATTCCCATTGAAACTTTTCAAATCCCTCTCAAAATTGTTGAAATTCTCTTGAAGCTTTTAAAATTCTCTCTAGAATTTTCAAAATCCATGTCCACATGTTTACAATTTCACATAAAAAAAATGGTTAAAATTCCAGTTGAAATTTTTTCAAAGTCCCTTAAAAAATTTTCCAATTTTTGTCCCAATTCTTCCCATTCCCATTGAAACTTTTCAAATCCCTCTCCAAATTGTTGAAATTCTCTTGAAGCTTTTAAAATTCTCTCTAGAATTTTCAAAATCCGTGTCCACATGTTTACAATTTCACATAAAAAATGGCTAAAATTCCAGTTGAAATTTTTCAAAGTCCCTTCAAAATTTTCCAATTTTTGTCCCAATTCTTCCCATTCCCATTGAAACTTTTCAAATCCCTCTCAAAATTGTTGAATTCTCTTGAAGCTTTTAAAATTCTCTCCAGAATTTTCAAAATCCATGTCCACATGTTTACAATTTCACGTCAAAAAATGGCTAAAATTCCAGTTGAAATTTTGTCAAAGTCCCTTCAAAATTTTCCAATTTTTGTCCCAATTCTTCCCATTCCCATTGAAACTTTTCAAATCCCTCTCAACATTGTTGAAATTCTCTTGAAGCTTTTAAAATTCTCTCTAGAATTTTCAAAATCCATGTCCACATGTTTACAATTTCACGTCAAAAAATGGCTAAAATTCCAGTTGAAATTTTTTCAAAGTCCCTTAAAAATTTTCCAACTTTTGTCCCAATTCTTCCCATTCCCATTGAAACTTTTCAAATCCCTCTCAAAATTGTTGAAATTCTCTTGAAGCTTTTAAAATTCTCTCCAGAATTTTCAAAATCCATGTCCACATGTTTACAATTTCACGTCAAAAAATGGCTAAAATTCCAGTGGAAATTTTTTCAAAGTCCCTTAAAAATTTTCCAATTTTTGTCCCAATTCTTCCCATTCCCATTGAAACTTTTCAAATCCCTCTCAAAATTGTTGAAATTCTGCTGAAGCTTTTAAAATTTCTCTAGAATTTTCAAAATCCATGTCCACATGTTTACAATTTCACGTCAAAAAAATGGCTAAAATTCCAGTTGAAATTTTTTCAAAGTCCCTTAAAAATTTTCCAATTTCTGTCCCAATTCTTCCATTCCCATTGAAACTTTTCAAGTCCCTCTCAAAATTGTTGAAATTCTCTTGAAGCTTTTAAAATTCTCTCTAGAATTTTCAAAATCCATGTCCACATGTTTACAATTTCACATAAAAAATGGCTAAAATTCCAGTTGAAATTTTTTCAAAGTCCCTTAAAAATTTTCCAATTTTTGTCCCAATTCTTCCCATTCCCATTGAAACTTTTCAAATCCCTCTCAAAATTGTTGAAATTCTCTTGAAGCTTTTAAAATTCTCTCTAGAATTTTCAAAATCCATGTCCACATGTTTACAATTTCACGTCAAAAAATGGCTAAAATTCCAGTTGAAATTTTTTCAAAGTCCCTTCAAAATTTCCAATTTTTGTCCCAATTCTTCCCATTCCCATTGAAACTTTTCAAATCCCTCTCAAAATTGTTGAAATTCTCTTGAAGCTTTTAAAATTCTCTCTAGAATTTTCAAAATCCATGTCCACATGTTTACAATTTCACGTCAAAAAATGGCTAAAATTCCCGTTGAAATTTTTTCAAAGTCCCTTAAAAATTTTCCAATTTTTGTCCCAATTCTTCCCATTCCCATTGAAACTTTTCAAATCCCTCTCAAAATTGTTGCAATTCTCTTGAAGCTTTAAAATTCTCTCTAGAATTTCAAATCCATGTCCACATGTTTACACTTTCACGTCAAAAAATGGTTAAAATTCCAGTTGAAATTTTGTCAAAGTCCCTTCAAAATTTTTCAACTTTTGTCCCAATTCTTCCCATTCCCATTGAAACTTTTCAAATCCCTCTCAAAATTGTTGAAATTCTCTTGAAGCTTTTAAAATTCTCTCCAGAATTTTCAAAATCCATGTCCACATGTTTACAATTTCACGTCAAAAAATGGCTAAAATTCCAGTGGAAATTTTGTCAAAGTCCCTTAAAAATTTTCCAATTTTTGTCCCAATTCTTCCCATTCCCATTGAAACTTTTCTCAAAATTGTTGAAATTCTCTTGAAGCTTTTAAAATTCTCTCTAGAATTTTCAAAATCCATGTCCACATGTTTACAATTTCATGTCAAAAATGCTAAAATTCCAGTTGAAATTTTTTCAAAGTCCCTTCAAAATTTTCCAATTTTTGTCCCAATTCTTCCCATTCCCATTGAAACTTTTCAAATCCCTCTCAAAATTGTTGAAATTCTCTTGAAGCTTTTAAAATTCTCTCTAGAATTTTCAAAATCCATGTCCACATGGTTACAATTTCACGTCAAAAAATGGCTAAAATTCCAGTTGAAATGTTTTCAAAGTCCCTTAAAAATTTTCCAATTTTTGTCCCAATTCTTCCCATTCCCATTGAAACTTTTCAAATCCCTCTCAACATTGTTGAAATTCTCTTGAAGCTTTTAAAATTCTCTCTAGAATTTTCAAAATCCATGTCCACATGTTTACAATTTCACGTCAAAAAATGGCTAAAATTCCAGTTGAAATTTTTTCAAAGTCCCTTAAAAATTTTCCAATTTTTGTCCCAATTCTTCCCATTCCCATTGAAACTTTTCAAATCCCTCTCAAAATTGTTGAAATTCTCTTGAAGCTTTTAAAATTCTCTCTAGAATTTTCAAAATCCATGTCCACATGTTTACAATTTCACGACAAAAAATGGCTAAAATTCCAGTTGAAATTTTTTCAAAGTCCCTTAAAAATTTTCCAATTTTTGTCCCAATTCTTCCCATTCCCATTGAAACTTTTCAAATCCCTCTCAACATTGTTGAAATTCTCTTGAAGCTTTTAAAATTCTCTCTAGAATTTTCAAAATCCATGTCCACATGTTTACAATTTCACGTCAAAAAATGGCTAAAATTCCAGTGGAAATTTTTTCAAAGTCCCTTAAAAATTTTCCAATTTTTGTCCCAATTCTTCCCATTCCCATTGAAACTTTTCAAATCCCTCTCAAAATTGTTGAAATTCTCTTGAAGCTTTTAAAATTCTCTCTAGAATTTTCAAAATCCATGTCCACATGTTTACAATTTCACATAAAAAAATGGCTAAAATTCCAGTTGAAATTTTTTCAAAGTCCCTTAAAAATTTTCCAATTTTTGTCCCAATTTTCTTCCCATTCCCATTGAAACTTTTCAAATCCCTCTCCAAATTGTTGAAATTCTGCTGAAGCTTTTAAAATTCTCTCTAGAATTTTCAAAATCCATGTCCACATGTTTACAATTTCACGTCAAAAAATGGCTAAAATTCCAGTTGAAATGTTTTCAAAGTCCCTTAAAAATTTTCCAATTTTTGTCCCAATTCTTCCCATTCCCATTGAAACTTTTCAAATCCCTCTCAAAATTGTTGAAATTCTCTTGAAGCTTTTAAAATTCTCTCTAGAATTTTCAAAATCCATGTCCACATGTTTACAATTTCACGTCAAAAAATGGTTAAAATTCCAGTTGAAATTTTTTCAAAGTCCCTTAAAAATTTTCCAATTTTTGTCCCAATTCTTCCCATTCCCATTGAAACTTTTCAAGTCCCTCTCAAAATTGTTGAAATTCTCTTGAAGCTTTTAAAATTCTCTCTAGAATTTTCAAAATCCATGTCCACATGTTTACAATTTCACGTCAAAAAATGGCTAAAATTCCAGTTGAAATGTTTTCAAAGTCCCTTAAAAATTTTCCAATTTTTGTCCCAATTCTTCCCATTCCCATTGAAACTTTTCAAATCCCTCTCAACATTGTTGAAATTCTCTTGAAGCTTTTAAAATTCTCTCTAGAATTTTCAAAATCCATGTCCACATGTTTACAATTTCACGTCAAAAAATGGCTAAAATTCCAGTTGAAATTTTGTCAAAGTCCCTTCAAAATTTTCCAATTTTTGTCCCAATTCTTCCCATTCCCATTGAAACTTTTCAAATCCCTCTCAAAATTGTTGAAATTCTCTTGAAGCTTTTAAAATTCTCTCTAGAATTTTCAAAATCCATGTCCACATGTTTACAATTTCACGTCAAAAAATGGCTAAAATTCCAGTTGAAATTTTTTCAAAGTCCCTTAAAAATTTTCCAATTTTTGTCCCAATTCTTCCCATTCCCATTGAAACTTTTCAAATCCCTCTCAAAATTGTTGAAATTCTCTTGAAGCTTTTAAAATTCTCTCTAGAATTTTCAAAATCCATGTCCACATGTTTACAATTTCACGTCAAAAAATGGCTAAAATTCCAGTTGAAATTTTTTCAAAGTCCCTTAAAAATTTTCCAATTTTTGTCCCAATTCTTCCCATTCCCATTGAAACTTTTCAAATCCCTCTCAAAATTGTTGATATTTCCTTGAAGCTTTTAAAATACTCTCTGTAATTTTCAAAATCCACGTCCACATGTTTACAATTTCACGTCAAAAAATGGCTAAAATTCCAGTTGAAATTTTTTCAAAGTCCCTTAAAAATTTTCCAATTTTTGTCCCAATTCTTCCCATTCCCATTGAAACTTTTCAAATCCCTCTCAACATTGTTGAAATTCTCTTGAAGCTTTTAAAATTCTCTCTAGAATTTTCAAAATCCATGTCCACATGTTTACAATTTCACGGAAAAAAATGGCTAAAATTCCAGTGGAAATTTTTTCAAAGTCCCTTAAAAATTTTCCAATTTTTGTCCCAATTCTTCCCATTCCCATTGAAACTTTTCAAATCCCTCTCAACATTGTTGAAATTCTCTTGAAGCTTTTAAAATTCTCTCTAGAATTTTCAAAATCCATGTCCACATGTTTACAATTTCACGACAAAAAATGGCTAAAATTCCAGTTGAAATTTTTTCAAAGTCCCTTAAAAATTTTCCAATTTTTGTCCCAATTCTTCCCATTCCCATTGAAACTTTTCAAATCCCTCTCAAAATTGTTGATATTTCCTTGAAGCTTTTAAAATACTCTCTGTAATTTTCAAAATCCATGTCCACATGTTTACAATTTCACGTCAAAAAATGGCTAAAATTCCAGTGGAAATTTTTTCAAAGTCCCTTAAAAATTTTCCAATTTTTGTCCCAATTCTTCCCATTCCCATTGAAACTTTTCAAATCCCTCTCAAAATTGTTGAAATTCTGCTGAAGCTTTTAAAATTCTCTCTAGAATTTTCAAAATCCATGTCCACATGTTTACAATTTCACGTCAAAAAATGGCTAAAATTCCAGTTGAAATTTTTTCAAAGTCCCTTCAAAATTTTCCAATTTTTGTCCCAATTCTTCCCATTCCCATTGAAACTTTTCAAATCCCTCTCAAAATTGTTGAAATTCTCTTGAAGCTTTTAAAATTCTCTCTAGAATTTTCAAGATCCATGTCCACATGTTTACAATTTCACGTCAAAAAAATGGCTAAAATTCCAGTTGAAATTTTTTCAAAGTCCCTGAAAAATTTTCCAATTTTTGTCCCAATTCTTCCCATTCCCATTGAAACTTTTCAAATCCCTCTCAAAATTGTTGATATTTCCTTGAAGCTTTTAAGATACTCTCTGTAATTTTCAAAATCCACGTCCACATGTTTACAATTTCACGTCAAAAAATGGCTAAAATTCCAGTTGAAATTTTTTCAAAGTCCCTTAAAAATTTTCCAATTTTTGTCCCAATTCTTCCCATTCCCATTGAAACTTTTCAAATCCCTCTCAACATTGTTGAAATTCTCTTGAAGCTTTTAAAATTCTCTCTAGAATTTTCAAAATCCATGTCCACATGTTTACAATTTCACGTCAAAAAATGGCTAAAATTCCAGTGGAAATTTTTTCAAAGTCCCTTAAAAATTTTCCAATTTTTGTCCCAATTCTTCCCATTCCCATTGAAACTTTTCAAATCCCTCTCAAAATTGTTGAAATTCTCTTGAAGCTTTTAAAATTCTCTCTAGAATTTTCAAAATCCATGTCCACATGTTTACAATTTCACATAAAAAAATGGCTAAAATTCCAGTTGAAATTTTTTCAAAGTCCCTTAAAAATTTTCCAATTTTTGTCCCAATTCTTCCCATTCCCATTGAAACTTTTCAAATCCCTCTCCAAATTGTTGAAATTCTGCTGAAGCTTTTAAAATTCTCTCTAGAATTTTCAAAATCCATGTCCACATGTTTACAATTTCACGTCAAAAAATGGCTAAAATTCCAGTTGAAATGTTTTCAAAGTCCCTTAAAAATTTTCCAATTTTTGTCCCAATTCTTCCCATTCCCATTGAAACTTTTCAAATCCCTCTCCAAATTGTTGAAATTCTCTTGAAGCTTTTAAAATTCTCTCTAGAATTTTCAAAATCCATGTCCACATGTTTACAATTTCACGTCAAAAAATGGTTAAAATTCCAGTTGAAATTTTTTCAAAGTCCCTTAAAAATTTTCCAATTTTTGTCCCAATTCTTCCCATTCCCATTGAAACTTTTCAAGTCCCTCTCAAAATTGTTGAAATTCTCTTGAAGCTTTTAAAATTCTCTCTAGAATTTTCAAAATCCATGTCCACATGTTTACAATTTCACGTCAAAAAATGGCTAAAATTCCAGTTGAAATGTTTTCAAAGTCCCTTAAAAATTTTCCAATTTTTGTCCCAATTCTTCCCATTCCCATTGAAACTTTTCAAATCCCTCTCAACATTGTTGAAATTCTCTTGAAGCTTTTAAAATTCTCTCTAGAATTTTCAAAATCCATGTCCACATGTTTACAATTTCACGTCAAAAAATGGCTAAAATTCCAGTTGAAATTTTGTCAAAGTCCCTTCAAAATTTTCCAATTTTTGTCCCAATTCTTCCCATTCCCATTGAAACTTTTCAAATCCCTCTCAAAATTGTTGAAATTCTCTTGAAGCTTTTAAAATTCTCTCTAGAATTTTCAAAATCCATGTCCACATGTTTACAATTTCACGTCAAAAAATGGCTAAAATTCCAGTTGAAATTTTTTCAAAGTCCCTTAAAAATTTTCCAATTTTTGTCCCAATTCTTCCCATTCCCATTGAAACTTTTCAAATCCCTCTCAAAATTGTTGAAATTCTCTTGAAGCTTTTAAAATTCTCTCTAGAATTTTCAAAATCCATGTCCACATGTTTACAATTTCACGTCAAAAAATGGCTAAAATTCCAGTTGAAATTTTTTCAAAGTCCCTTAAAAATTTTCCAATTTTTGTCCCAATTCTTCCCATTCCCATTGAAACTTTTCAAATCCCTCTCAAAATTGTTGATATTTCCTTGAAGCTTTTAAAATACTCTCTGTAATTTTCAAAATCCACGTCCACATGTTTACAATTTCACGTCAAAAAATGGCTAAAATTCCAGTTGAAATTTTTTCAAAGTCCCTTAAAAATTTTCCAATTTTTGTCCCAATTCTTCCCATTCCCATTGAAACTTTTCAAATCCCTCTCAACATTGTTGAAATTCTCTTGAAGCTTTTAAAATTCTCTCTAGAATTTTCAAAATCCATGTCCACATGTTTACAATTTCACGTCAAAAAATGGCTAAAATTCCAGTGGAAATTTTTTCAAAGTCCCTTAAAAATTTTCCAATTTTTGTCCCAATTCTTCCCATTCCCATTGAAACTTTTCAAATCCCTCTCAAAATTGTTGAAATTCTCTTGAAGCTTTTAAAATTCTCTCTAGAATTTTCAAAATCCATGTCCACATGTTTACAATTTCACGTCAAAAAATGGCTAAAATTCCAGTTGAAATTTTTTCAAAGTCCCTGAAAAATTTTCCAATTTTTGTCCCAATTCTTCCCATTCCCATTGAAACTTTTCAAATCCCTCTCAAAATTGTAGAAATTCTCTTGAAGCTTTTAAAATTCTCTCTAGAATTTTCAAAATCCATGTCCACATGTTTACAATTTCACGTCAAAAAATGGCTAACATTCCAGTGGAAATTTTTTCAAAGTCCCTTCAAAGTTTTCCAATTTTTGTCCCAATTCTTCCCATTCCCATTGAAACTTTTCAAATCCCTCTCAAAATTGTTGAAATTCTCTTGAAGCTTTTAAAATTCTCTCTAGAATTTTCAAAATCCATGTCCACATGTTTACAATTTCACGTCAAAAAATGGTTAAAATTCCAGTTGAAATTTTTTCAAAGTCCCTTAAAAATTTTCCAATTTTTGTCCCAATTCTTCCCATTCCCATTGAAACTTTTCAAATCCCTCTCAAAATTGTTGAAATTCTCTTGAAGCTTTTAAAATTCTCTCCAGAATTTTCAAAATCCATGTCCACATGTTTACAATTTCACGTCAAAAAATGGCTAAAATTCCAGTTGAAATTTTTTCAAAGTCCCTTAAAAATTTTCCAATTTTTGTCCCAATTCTTCCCATTCCCATTGAAACTTTTCAAATCCCTCTCAACATTGTTGAAATTCTCTTGAAGCTTTTAAAATTCTCTCTAGAATTTTCAAAATCCATGTCCACATGTTTACAATTTCACGTCAAAAAATGGCTAAAATTCCAGTTGAAATTTTTTCAAAGTCCCTTAAAAATTTTCCAATTTTTGTCCCAATTCTTCCCATTCCCATTGAAACTTTTCAAATCCCTCTCAAAATTGTTGAAATTCTGCTGAAGCTTTTAAAATTCTCTCTAGAATTTTCAAAATCCATGTCCACATGTTTACAATTTCACGTCAAAAAATGGCTAAAATTCCAGTTGAAATTTTTTCAAAGTCCCTTAAAAATTTTCCAATTTTTGTCCCAATTCTTCCCATTCCCATTGAAACTTTTCAAATCCCTCTCCAAATTGTTGAAATTCTCTTGAAGCTTTTAAAATTCTCTCTAGAATTTTCAAAATCCATGTCCACATGTTTACAATTTCACGTCAAAAAATGGCTAAAATTCCCGTTGAAATTTTTTCAAAGTCCCTTAAAAATTTTCCAATTTTTGTCCCAATTCTTCCCATTCCCATTGAAACTTTTCAAATCCCTCTCAAAATTGTTGAAATTCTCTTGAAGCTTTTAAAATTCTCTCTAGAATTTTCAAACTCCATGTCCACATGTTTACAATTTCACGTCAAAAAATGGCTAAAATTCCAGTTGAAATTTTTTCAAAGTCCCTTAAAAATTTTCCAATTTTTGTCCCAATTCTTCCCATTCCCATTGAAACTTTTCAAATCCCTCTCAAAATTGTTGAAATTCTCTTGAAGCTTTTAAAATTCTCTCTAGAATTTTCAAAATCCATGTCCACATGTTTACAATTTCACGTCAAAAAATGGCTAAAATTCCAGTTGAAATTTTTTCAAAGTCCCTTAAAAATTTTCCAATTTTTGTCCCAATTCTTCCCATTCCCATTGAAACTTTTCAAATCCCTCTCAACATTGTTGAAATTCTCTTGAAGCTTTTAAAATTCTCTCTAGAATTTTCAAAATCCATGTCCACATGTTTACAATTTCAAGTCAAAAAATGGCTAAAATTCCAGTTGAAATTTTTTCAAAGTCCCTTAAAAATTTTCCAATTTTTGTCCCAATTCTTCCCATTCCCATTGAAACTTTTCAAATCCCTCTCAAAATTGTTGAAATTCTCTTGAAGCTTTTAAAATTCTCTCTAGAATTTTCAAAATCCGTGTCCACATGTTTACAATTTCAAGTCAAAAAATGGCTAAAATTCCCGTTGAAATTTTTTCAAAGTCCCTTAAAAATTTTCCAATTTTTGTCCCAATTCTTCCCATTCCCATTGAAACTTTTCAAATCCCTCTCAAAATTGTTGAAATTCTCTTGAAGCTTTTAAAATTCTCTCTAGAATTTTCAAAATCCATGTCCACATGTTTACAATTTCACGTCAAAAAATGGCTAAAATTCCAGTTGAAATTTTTTCAAAGTCCCTTCAAAATTTTCCAATTTTTGTCCCAATTCTTCCCATTCCCATTGAAACTTTTCAAATCCCTCTCAACATTGTTGAAATTCTCTTGAAGCTTTTAAAATTCTCTCTAGAATTTTCAAAATCCATGTCCACATGTTTACAATTTCACGTCAAAAAATGGCTAAAATTCCAGTGGAAATTTTTTCAAAGTCCCTTAAAAATTTTCCAATTTTTGTCCCAATTCTTCCCATTCCCATTGAAACTTTTCAAATCCCTCTCAAAATTGTTGAAATTCTCTTGAAGCTTTTAAAATTCTCTCTAGAATTTTCAAAATCCATGTCCACATGTTTACAATTTCAAGTCAAAAAATGGCTAAAATTCCAGTTGAAATTTTTTCAAAGTCCCTTAAAAATTTTCCAATTTCTGTCCCAATTCTTCCCATTCCCATTGAAACTTTTCAAGTCCCTCTCAAAATTGTTGAAATTCTCTTGAAGCTTTTAAAATTCTCTCTAGAATTTTCAAAATCCATGTCCACATGTTTACAATTTCACATAAAAAAATGGCTAAAATTCCAGTTGAAATTTTTTCAAAGTCCCTTCAAAATTTTCCAATTTTTGTCCCAATTCTTCCCATTCCCATTGAAACTTTTCAAATCCCTCTCAAAATTGTTGAAATTCTCTTGAAGCTTTTAAAATTCTCTCCAGAATTTTCAAAATCCATGTCCACATGTTTACAATTTCACGGAAAAAAATTGCTAAAATTCCCGTTGAAATTTTTTCAAAGTCCCTTAAAAATTTTCCAATTTTTGTCCCAATTCTTCCCATTCCCATTGAAACTTTTCAAATCCCTCTCAAAATTGTTGAAATTCTCTTGAAGCTTTTAAAATTCTCTCTAGAATTTTCAAAATCCATGTCCACATGTTTACAATTTCACGTCAAAAAATGGCTAAAATTCCAGTTGAAATTTTTTCAAAGTCCCTTAAAAATTTTCCAATTTTTGTCCCAATTCTTCCCATTCCCATTGAAACTTTTCAAATCCCTCTCAAAATTGTTGAAATTCTCTTGAAGCTTTTAAAATTCTCTCTAGAATTTTCAAAATCCATGTCCACATGTTTACAATTTCACGTCAAAAAATGGCTAAAATTCCAGTTGAAATTTTTTCAAAGTCCCTTCAAAATTTTCCAATTTTTGTCCCAATTCTTCCCATTCCCATTGAAACTTTTCAAATCCCTCTCAAAATTGTTGAAATTCTCTTGAAGCTTTTAAAATTCTCTCTAGAATTTTCAAAATCCATGTCCACATGTTTACAATTTCACGTCAAAAAATGGCTAAAATTCCAGTTGAAATTTTTTCAAAGTCCCTTAAAAATTTTCCAATTTTTGTCCCAATTCTTCCCATTCCCATTGAAACTTTTCAAATCCCTCTCAACATTGTTGAAATTCTCTTGAAGCTTTTAAAATTCTCTCTAGAATTTTCAAAATCCGTGTCCACATGTTTACAATTTCAAGTCAAAAAATGGCTAAAATTCCAGTTGAAATTTTTTCAAAGTCCCTTAAAAATTTTCCAATTTTTGTCCCAATTCTTCCCATTCCCATTGAAACTTTTCAAATCCCTCTCAAAATTGTTGAAATTCTCTTGAAGCTTTTAAAATTCTCTCTAGAATTTTCAAAATCCATGTCCACATGTTTACAATTTCACGTCAAAAAATGGCTAAAATTCCAGTTGAAATTTTTTCAAAGTCCCTTAAAAATTTTCCAATTTTTGTCCCAATTCTTCCCATTCCCATTGAAACTTTTCAAATCCCTCTCAACATTGTTGAAATTCTCTTGAAGCTTTTAAAATTCTCTCTAGAATTTTCAAAATCCATGTCCACATGTTTACAATTTCACGTCAAAAAATGGCTAAAATTCCAGTTGAAATTTTTTCAAAGTCCCTTAAAAATTTTCCAATTTTTGTCCCAATTCTTCCCATTCCCATTGAAACTTTTCAAATCCCTCTCAAAATTGTTGAAATTCTCTTGAAGCTTTTAAAATTCTCTCTAGAATTTTCAAAATCCATGTCCACATGTTTACAATTTCACGTCAAAAAATGGCTAAAATTCCAGTTGAAATTTTTTCAAAGTCCCTTAAAAATTTTCCAATTTTTGTCCCAATTCTTCCCATTCCCATTGAAACTTTTCAAATCCCTCTCAAAATTGTTGAAATTCTCTTGAAGCTTTTAAAATTCTCTCTAGAATTTTCAAAATCCATGTCCACATGTTTACAATTTCACGTCAAAAAATGGCTAAAATTCCAGTTGAAATTTTTTCAAAGTCCCTTAAAAATTTTCCAATTTTTGTCCCAATTCTTCCCATTCCCATTGAAACTTTTCAAATCCCTCTCAAATTGTTGAAATTCTCTTGAAGCTTTTAAAATTCTCTCTAGAATTTTCAAAATCCATGTCCACATGTTTACAATTTCACGTCAAAAAATGGCTAAAATTCCAGTTGAAATTTTTTCAAAGTCCCTTCAAAATTTTCCAATTTTTGTCCCAATTCTTCCCATTCCCATTGAAACTTTTCAAGTCCCTCTCAAAATTGTTGAAATTCTCTTGAAGCTTTTAAAATTCTCTCTAGAATTTTCAAAATCCATGTCCACATGTTTACAATTTCACGTCAAAAAATGGCTAAAATTCCAGTTGAAATTTTTTCAAAGTCCCTTAAAAATTTTCCAATTTTTGTCCCAATTCTTCCCATTCCCATTGAAACTTTTCAAATCCCTCTCAAAATTGTTGAAATTCTCTTGAAGCTTTTAAAATTCTCTCTAGAATTTTCAAAATCCATGTCCACATGTTTACAATTTCACGTCAAAAAATGGCTAAAATTCCAGTTGAAATTTTTTCAAAGTCCCTTAAAAATTTTCCAATTTTTGTCCCAATTCTTCCCATTCCCATTGAAACTTTTCAAATCCCTCTCAAAATTGTTGAAATTCTCTTGAAGCTTTTAAAATTCTCTCTAGAATTTTCAAAATCCATGTCCACATGTTTACAATTTCACGTCAAAAAATGGCTAAAATTCCAGTTGAAATTTTTTCAAAGTCCCTTAAAAATTTTCCAATTTTTGTCCCAATTCTTCCCATTCCCATTGAAACTTTTCAAATCCCTCTCAAAATTGTTGAAATTCTCTTGAAGCTTTTAAAATTCTCTCTAGAATTTTCAAAATCCATGTCCACATGTTTACAATTTCACGTCAAAAAATGGCTAAAATTCCAGTTGAAATTTTTTCAAAGTCCCTTAAAAATTTTCCAATTTTTGTCCCAATTCTTCCCATTCCCATTGAAACTTTTCAAATCCCTCTCAAAATTGTTGAAATTCTCTTGAAGCTTTTAAAATTCTCTCTAGAATTTTCAAAATCCATGTCCACGTCCACATGTTTACAATTTCATGTCAAAAATGCTAAAATTCCAGTTGAAATTTTTTCAAAGTCCCTTAAAAATTTTCCAATTTTTGTCCCAATTCTTCCCATTCCCATTGAAACTTTTCAAATCCCTCTCAAAATTGTTGAAATTCTCTTGAAGCTTTTAAAATTCTCTCTAGAATTTCAAAATCCATGTCCACATGTTTACAATTTCACGTCAAAAAATGGCTAAAATTCCAGTTGAAATTTTTTCAAAGTCCCTTAAAAATTTTCCAATTTCTGTCCCAATTCTTCCCATTCCATTGAAACTTTTCAAGTCCCTCTCAAAATTGTTGAAATTCTCTTGAAGCTTTTAAAATTCTCTCTAGAATTTTCAAAATCCATGTCCACATGTTTACAATTTCACGTCAAAAAATGGCTAAAATTCCAGTTGAAATGTTTTCAAAGTCCCTTAAAAATTTTCCAATTTTTGTCCCAATTCTTCCCATTCCCATTGAAACTTTTCAAATCCCTCTCCAAATTGTTGAAATTCTCTTGAAGCTTTTAAAATTCTCTCTAGAATTTTCAAAATCCATGTCCACAGGTTTACAATTTCACGTCAAAAAATGGCTAAAATTCCCGTTGAAATTTTTTCAAAATCCCTTAAAAAATTTTCCAATTTTTGTCCCAATTCTTCCCATTCCCATTGAAACTTTTCAAATCCCTCTCAAAATTGTTGAAATTCTCTTGAAGCTTTTAAAATTCTCTCTAGAATTTTCAAAATCCATGTCCACATGTTTACAATTTCACGTCAAAAAATGGCTAAAATTCCAGTTGAAATTTTTTCAAAGTCCCTGAAAAATTTTCCAATTTTTGTCCCAATTCTTCCCATTCCCATTGAAACTTTTCAAATCCCTCTCAAAATTGTTGAAATTCTCTTGAAGCTTTAAAATTCTCTCTAGAATTTTCAAAATCCATGTCCACAGGTTTACAATTTCACGTCAAAAAATGGCTAAAATTCCAGTGGAAATTTTTTCAAAGTCCCTTAAAAATTTTCCAATTTTTGTCCCAATTCTTCCCATTCCCATTGAAACTTTTCAAATCCCTCTCAAAATTGTTGAAATTCTCTTGAAGCTTTTAAAATTCTCTCTAGAATTTTCAAAATCCATGTCCACATGTTTACAATTTCACGTCAAAAATGGCTAAAATTCCAGTGGAAATTTTTTCAAAGTCCCTTAAAAAATTTCCAATTTTTGTCCCAATTCTTCCATTCCCATTGAAACTTTTCAAATCCCTCTCCAAATTGTTGAAATTCTCTTGAAGCTTTTAAAATTCTCTCTAGAATTTTCAAAATCCATGTCCACATGTTTACAATTTCACGTCAAAAAATGGCTAAAATTCCAGTGGAAATTTTTTCCAAGTCCCTGAAAAATTTTCCAATTTTTGTCCCAATTCTTCCCATTCCCATTGAAACTTTTCAAATCCCTCTCAAAATTGTTGAAATTCTGCTGAAGCTTTTAAAATTCTCTCTAGAATTTTCAAAATCCATGTCCACATGTTTACAATTTCACGTCAAAAAATGGTTAAAATTCCAGTTGAAATTTTTTCAAAGTCCCTGAAAAATTTTCCAATTTCTGTCCAATTCTTCCCATTCCCATTGAAACTTTTCAAGTCCCTCTCAAAATTGTTGAAATTCTCTTGAAGCTTTTAAAATTCTCTCTAGAATTTTCAAAATCCATGTCCACATGTTTACAATTTCAAGTCAAAAAATGGCTAAAATTCCAGTTGAAATTTTTTCAAAGTCCCTTAAAAATTTTCCAATTTTTGTCCCAATTCTTCCCATTCCCATTGAAACTTTTCAAATCCCTCTCAAAATTGTTGAAATTCTCTTGAAGCTTTTAAAATTCTCTCTAGAATTTTCAAAATCCATGTCCACATGTTTACAATTTCACGTCAAAAAATGGCTAAAATTCCAGTGGAAATTTTTTCAAAGTCCCTTAAAAAATTTCCAATTTTTGTCCCAATTCTTCCCATTCCCATTGAAACTTTTCAAATCCCTCTCCAAATTGTTGAAATTCTCTTGAAGCTTTTAAAATTCTCTCTAGAATTTTCAAAATCCATGTCCACATGTTTACAATTTCACGTCAAAAAATGGCTAAAATTCCAGTGGAAATTTTTTCCAAGTCCCTGAAAAATTTTCCAATTTTTGTCCCAATTCTTCCCATTCCCATTGAAACTTTTCAAATCCCTCTCAAAATTGTTGAAATTCTGCTGAAGCTTTTAAAATTCTCTCTAGAATTTTCAAAATCCATGTCCACATGTTTACAATTTCACGTCAAAAAATGGTTAAAATTCCAGTTGAAATTTTTTCAAAGTCCCTGAAAAATTTTCCAATTTCTGTCCCAATTCTTCCCATTCCCATTGAAACTTTTCAAGTCCCTCTCAAAATTGTTGAAATTCTCTTGAAGCTTTTAAAATTCTCTCTAGAATTTTCAAAATCCATGTCCACATGTTTACAATTTCACGTCAAAAAATGGCTAAAATTCCAGTTGAAATTTTTTCAAAGTCCCTTAAAAATTTTCCAATTTTTGTCCCAATTCTTCCCATTCCCATTGAAACTTTTCAAATCCCTCTCCAAATTGTTGAAATTCTCTTGAAGCTTTTAAAATTCTCTCTAGAATTTTCAAAATCCATGTCCACATGTTTACAATTTCACGTCAAAAAATGGCTAAAATTCCAGTTGAAATTTTTTCAAAGTCCCTGAAAAATTTTCCAATTTCTGTCCCAATTCTTCCCATTCCCATTGAAACTTTTCAAGTCCCTCTCAAAATTGTTGAAATTCTCTTGAAGCTTTTAAAATTCTCTCTAGAATTTTCAAAATCCATGTCCACATGTTTACAATTTCACGTCAAAAAATGGCTAAAATTCCAGTTGAAATTTTTTCAAAGTCCCTTCAAAATTTTCCAATTTTTGTCCCAATTCTTCCCATTCCCATTGAAACTTTTCAAATCCCTCTCAAAATTGTTGAAATTCTCTTGAAGCTTTTAAAATTCTCTCTAGAATTTTCAAAATCCATGTCCACATGTTTACAATTTCACGTCAAAAAATGGCTAAAATTCCAGTGGAAATTTTTTCAAAGTCCCTTCAAAATTCTCCAATTTTTGTCCCAATTCTTCCCATTCCCATTGAAACTTTTCAAATCCCTCTCAAAATTGTTGAAATTCTCTTGAAGCTTTTAAAATTCTCTCTAGAATTTTCAAAATCCATGTCCACATGTTTACAATTTCACGTCAAAAAATGGCTAAAATTCCAGTTGAAATTTTTTCAAAGTCCCTTAAAAATTTTCCAATTTTTGTCCCAATTCTTCCCATTCCCATTGAAACTTTTCAAATCCCTCTCAAAATTGTTGAAATTCTCTTGAAGCTTTTAAAATTCTCTCTAGAATTTTCAAAATCCATGTCCACATGTTTACAATTTCACGTCAAAAAATGGCTAAAATTCCAGTTGAAATTTTTTCAAAGTCCCTTAAAAATTTTCCAATTTTGTCCCAATTCTTCCCATTCCCATTGAAACTTTTCAAATCCCTCTCAAAATTGTTGAAATTCTCTTGAAGCTTTTAAAATTCTCTCTAGAATTTTCAAAATCCATGTCCACATGTTTACAATTTCACGTCAAAAAATGGCTAAAATTCCAGTTGAAATTTTTTCAAAGTCCCTTAAAAATTTTCCAATTTTTGTCCCAATTCTTCCCATTCCCATTGAAACTTTTCAAATCCCTCTCAAAATTGTTGAAATTCTCTTGAAGCTTTTAAAATTCTCTCTAGAATTTTCAAAATCCACGTCCACATGTTTACAATTTCATGTCAAAAATGCTAAAATTCCAGTTGAAATTTTTTCAAAGTCCCTTAAAAATTTTCCAATTTTTGTCCCAATTCTTCCCATTCCCATTGAAACTTTTCAAATCCCTCTCAAAATTGTTGAAATTCTCTTGAAGCTTTTAAAATTCTCTCTAGAATTTTCAAAATCCATGTCCACATGTTTACAATTTCACGTCAAAAAATGGCTAAAATTCCAGTTGAAATTTTTTCAAAGTCCCTTAAAAATTTTCCAATTTTTGTCCCAATTCTTCCCATTCCCATTGAAACTTTTCAAATCCCTCTCAAAATTGTTGAAATTCTCTTGAAGCTTTTAAAATTCTCTCTAGAATTTTCAAAATCCATGTCCACATGTTTACAATTTCACGTCAAAAAATGGCTAAAATTCCAGTTGAAATTTTTTCAAAGTCCCTTAAAAATTTTCCAATTTCTGTCCCAATTCTTCCCATTCCCATTGAAACTTTTCAAGTCCCTCTCAAAATTGTTGAAATTCTCTTGAAGCTTTTAAAATTCTCTCTAGAATTTTCAAAATCCATGTCCACATGTTTACAATTTCACGTCAAAAAATGGCTAAAATTCCAGTTGAAATGTTT
>NW_028115246.1:0-80829 GCF_964273445.1 Streptopelia decaocto | reverse complement strand
GAATGGGAAGAATTGGGACAAAAATTGGAAAAGTTTTAAGGGACTTTGAAAAAATTTCAACTGGAATTTTAGCCATTTTTTGACGTGAAATTGTAAACATGTGGCCATGGATTTTGAAAATTCTAGAGAGAATTTTAAAAGCTTCAAGAGAATTTCAACAATTTTGAGAGGGATTTGAAAAGTTTCAATGGGAATGGGAAGAATTGGAACAAAAATTGGAAAATTTTTAAGGGACTTTGAAAAAATTTCAACTGGAATTTTAGCCATTTTTTTATGTGAAATTGTAAACATGTGGCCATGGATTTTGAAAATTCTAGAGAGAATTTTAAAAGCTTTAACAGAATTTCTACAATTTTGAGAGGGATTTGAAAAGTTTCAATGGGAATGGGAAGAATTGGGACAAAAATTGGAAAATTTTGAAGGGACTTTGAAACAATTTCAACTGGAATTTTAGCCATTTTTTGACGTGAAATTGTAAACATGTGGACATGGATTTTGAAAATTCTAGAGAGAATTTTAAAAGCTTCAAGAGAATTTCAACAATTTTGAGAGGGATTTGAAAAGTTTCAATGGGAATGGGTAGAATTGGGACAAAAATTGGAAAATTTTTAAGGGACTTTGAAAAAATTTCAACTGGAATTTTAGCCATTTTTTGACGTGAAATTGTAAACATGTGGCCATGGATTTTGAAAATTCTAGAGAGAATTTTAAAAGCTTCAAGAGAATTTCAACAATTTTGAGAGGGATTTGAAAAGTTTCAATGGGAATGGGAAGAATTGGGACAAAAATTGGAAAATTTTTAAGGGACTTTGAAAAAATTTCAACTGGAATTTTAGCCATTTTTTGACGTGAAATTGTAAACATGTGGCCATGGATTTTGAAAATTCTAGAGAGAATTTTTAAAGCTTCAACAGAATTTCAACAATTTTGAGAGGGATTTGAAAAGTTTCAATGGGAATGGGAAGAATTGGGACAAAAATTGGAAAATTTTTAAGGGACTTTGAAACAATTTCAACTGGAATTTTAGCCATTTTTTGACGTGAAATTGTAAACATGTGGACATGGATTTTGAAAATTCTAGAGAGAATTTTAAAAGCTTCAAGAGAATTTCAACAATTTTGAGAGGGATTTGAAAAGTTTCAATGGGAATGGGAAGAATTGAAACAAAAATTGGAAAAGTTTTAAGGGACTTTGAAAAAATTTCAACTGGAATTTTAGCCATTTTTTGACGTGAAATTGTAAACATGTGGCCATGGATTTTGAAAATTCTAGAGAGAATTTTAAAAGCTTCAAGAGAATTTCAACGATTTTGAGACGGATTTGAAAAGTTTCAATGGGAATGGGAAAAATTGGGACAAAAACTGGAAAATTTTTAAGGGACTTTGAAAAAATTTCAACTGGAATTTTAGCCATTTTTTTACGTGAAATTGTAAACATGTGGCCATGGATTTTGAAAATTCTAGAGAGAATTTTAAAAGCTTCAACAGAATTTCTACAATTTTGAGAGGGATTTGAAAAGTTTCAATGGGAATGGGAAGAATTGGGACAAAAGTTGGAAAATTTTTAAGGGACTTTGAAAAAATTTCAACTGGAATTTTAGCCATTTTTTGACGTGAAATTGTAAACATGTGGACATGGATTTTGAAAATTCTAGAGAGAATTTTAAAAGCTTCAAGAGAATTTCAACAATTTTGAGAGGGATTTGAAAAGTTTCAATGGGAATGGGAAGAATTGGGACAAAAATTGGAAAATTTTAAAGGGACTTTGAAAAAATTTCAACTGGAATTTTAGCCATTTTTTGACATGAAATTGTAAACATGTGGACATGGATTTTGAAAATTCTAGAGAGAATTTTAAAAGCTTCAACAGAATTTCAACAATTTTGAGAGGGATTTGAAAAGTTTCAATGGGAATGGGAAGAATTGGGACAAAAATTGGAAAATTTTTAAGGGACTTTGAAAAAATTTCAACTGGAATTTTAGCCATTTTTTGACGTGAAATTGTAAACATGTGGACATGGATTTTGAAAATTCTAGAGAGAATTTTAAAAGCTTCAAGAGAATTTCAACAATTTTGAGAGGGATTTGAAAAGTTTCAATGGGAATGGGAAGAATTGGGACAAAAATGGGAAAATTTTTAAGGGATTTTGAAAAAATTTCAACTGGAATTTTAGCAATTTTTTGACGTGAAATTGTAAACATGTGGACATGGATTTTGAAAATTCTAGAGAGAATTTTAAAAGCTTCAACAGAATTTCAACAATTTTGAGAGGGATTTGAAAAGTTTCAATGGGAATGGGAAGAACTGGGACAAAAATTGGAAAATTTTTAAGGGACTTTGAAAAAATTTCAACTGGAATTTTAGCCATTTTTTGACGTGAAATTGTAAACATGTGGCCATGGATTTTGAAAATTCTAGAGAGAATTTTAAAAGCTTCAACAGAATTTCAACAATTTTGAGAGGGATTTGAAAAGTTTCAATGGGAATGGGAAGAATTGGGACAAAAATTGGAAAATTTTTAAGGGACTTTGAAAAAATTTCAACTGGAATTTTAGCAATTTTTTGACGTGAAATTGTAAACATGTGGCCATGGATTTTGAAAATTCTAGAGAGAATTTTTAAAGCTTCAACAGAATTTCAACAATTTTGAGAGGGATTTGAAAAGTTTCAATGGGAATGGGAAGAATTGGGACAAAAATTGGAAAATTTTTAAGGGACTTTGAAACAATTTCAACTGGAATTTTAGCCATTTTTTGACGTGAAATTGTAAACATGTGGACATGGATTTTGAAAATTCTAGAGAGAATTTTAAAAGCTTCAAGAGAATTTCAACAATTTTGAGAGGGATTTGAAAAGTTTCAATGGGAATGGGAAGAATTGGAACAAAAATTGGAAAATTTTTAAGGGACTTTGAAAAAATTTCAACTGGAATTTTAGCCATTTTTTTATGTGAAATTGTAAACATGTGGCCATGGATTTTGAAAATTCTAGAGAGAATTTTAAAAGCTTTAACAGAATTTCTACAATTTTGAGAGGGATTTGAAAAGTTTCAATGGGAATGGGAAGAATTGGGACAAAAATTGGAAAATTTTGAAGGGACTTTGAAACAATTTCAACTGGAATTTTAGCCATTTTTTGACGTGAAATTGTAAACATGTGGACATGGATTTCGAAAATTCTAGAGAGAATTTTAAAAGCTTCAAGAGAATTTCAACAATTTTGAGAGGGATTTGAAAAGTTTCAATGGGAATGGGTAGAATTGGGACAAAAATTGGAAAATTTTTAAGGGACTTTGAAAAAATTTCAACTGGAATTTTAGCCATTTTTTGACGTGAAATTGTAAACATGTGGCCATGGATTTTGAAAATTCTAGAGAGAATTTTAAAAGCTTCAAGAGAATTTCAACAATTTTGAGAGGGATTTGAAAAGTTTCAATGGGAATGGGAAGAATTGGGACAAAAATTGGAAAATTTTTAAGGGACTTTGAAAAAATTTCAACTGGAATTTTAGCATTTTTTTTACGTGGAATTGTAAACATGTGGACATGGATTTTGAAAATTCTAGAGAGAATTTTAAAAGCTTCAACAGAATTTCAACAATTTTGAGAGGGATTTGAAAAGTTTCAATGGGAATGGGAAGAATTGGGACAAAAATTGGAAAATTTTTAAGGGACTTTGAAAAAATTTCAACTGGAATTTTAGCATTTTTTTTACGTGGAATTGTAAACATGTGGACATGGATTTTGAAAATTCTAGAGAGAATTTTAAAAGCTTCAACAGAATTTCAACAATTTTGAGAGGGATTTGAAAAGTTTCAATGGGAATGGGAAGAATTGGGACAAAAATTGGAAATTTTTAAGGGACTTTGAAAAAATTTCAACTGGAATTTTAGCCATTTTTTGACGTGAAATTGTAAACATGTGGACATGGATTTTGAAAATTCTAGAGAGAATTTTAAAAGCTTCAACAGAATTTCAACAATTTTGAGAGGGATTTGAAAAGTTTCAATGGGAATGGGAAGAATTGGGACAAAAATTGGAAAATTTTTAAGGGACTTTGAAAAAATTTCAACTGGAATTTTAGCCATTTTTTGACGTGAAATTGTAAACATGTGGACATGGATTTTGAAAATTCTAGAGAGAATTTTAAAAGCTTCAAGAGAATTTCAACAATTTTGAGAGCGATTTGAAAAGTTTCAATGGGAATGGGAAGAATTGGGACAAAAATTGGAAAAGTTTTAAGGGACTTTGAAAAAATTTCAACTGGAATTTTAGCCATTTTTTGACGTGAAATTGTAAACATGTGGCCATGGATTTTGAAAATTCTAGAGAGAATTTTAAAAGCTTCAAGAGAATTTCAACAATTTTGAGACGGATTTGAAAAGTTTCAATGGGAATGGGAAAAATTGGGACAAAAACTGGAAAATTTTTCAGGGACTTTGAAAAAATTTCAACTGGAATTTTAGCAATTTTTTTATGTGAAATTGTAAACATGTGGCCATGGATTTTGAAAATTCTAGAGAGAATTTTAAAAGCTTCAAGAGAATTTCAACAATTTTGAGAGGGATTTGAAAAGTTTCAATGGGAATGGGAAGAATTGGGACAAAAATTGGAAAATTTTTAAGGGACTTTGAAAAAATTTCAACTGGAATTTTAGCCATTTTTTGACATGAAATTGTAAACATGTGGACATGGATTTTGAAAATTCTAGAGAGAATTTTAAAAGCTTCAACAGAATTTCAACAATTTTGAGAGCGATTTGAAAAGTTTCAATGGGAATGGGAAGAATTGGGACAAAAATTGGAAAAGTTTTAAGGGACTTTGAAAAAATTTCAACTGGAATTTTAGCCATTTTTTGACGTGAAATTGTAAACATGTGGCCATGGATTTTGAAAATTCTAGAGAGAATTTTAAAAGCTTCAAGAGAATTTCAACAATTTTGAGACGGATTTGAAAAGTTTCAATGGGAATGGGAAAAATTGGGACAAAAACTGGAAAATTTTTAAGGGACTTTGAAAAAATTTCAACTGGAATTTTAGCCATTTTTTTACGTGAAATTGTAAACATGTGGCCATGGATTTTGAAAATTCTAGAGAGAATTTTACAAGCTTTAACAGAATTTCAACAATTTTGAGAGGGATTTGAAAAGTTTCAATGGGAATGGGAAGAATTGGGACAAAAATTGGAAAATTTTGAAGGGACTTTGAAAAAATTTCAACTGGAATTTTAGCCATTTTTTGACGTGAAATTGTAAACATGTGGCCATGGATTTTGAAAATTCTAGAGAGAATTTTAAAAGCTTCAAGAGAATTTCAACAATTTTGAGAGGGATTTGAAAAGTTTCAATGGGAATGGAAGAATTGGGACAAAAATTGGAAAATTTTTAAGGGACTTTGAAAAAATTTCAACTGGAATTTTAGCCATTTTTTGACATGAAATTGTAAACATGTGGACATGGATTTTGAAAATTCTAGAGAGAATTTTAAAAGCTTCAAGAGAATTTCAACAATTTTGAGAGGGATTTGAAAAGTTTCAATGGGAATGGGAAGAATTGGAACAAAAATTGGAAAATTTTTAAGGGACTTTGAAAAAATTTCAACTGGAATTTTAGCCATTTTTTGACGTGAAATTGCAAACATGTGGACATGGATTTTGAAAATTCTAGAGAGAATTTTAAAAGCTTCAAGAGAATTTCAACAATTTTGAGACGGATTTGAAAAGTTTCAATGGGAATGGGAAAAATTGGGACAAAAACTGGAAAATTTTTAAGGGACTTTGAAAAAATTTCAACTGGAATTTTAGCCATTTTTTTACGTGAAATTGTAAACATGTGGCCATGGATTTTGAAAATTCTAGAGAGAATTTTACAAGCTTTAACAGAATTTCAACAATTTTGAGAGGGATTTGAAAAGTTTCAATGGGAATGGGAAGAATTGGGACAAAAATTGGAAAAGTTTTAAGGGACTTTGAAAAAATTTCAACTGGAATTTTAGCCATTTTTTGACGTGAAATTGTAAACATGTGGCCATGGATTTTGAAAATTCTAGAGAGAATTTTAAAAGCTTCAAGAGAATTTCAACAATTTTGAGAGGGATTTGAAAAGTTTCAATGGGAATGGGAAGAATTGGAACAAAAATTGGAAAATTTTTAAGGGACTTTGAAAAAATTTCAACTGGAATTTTAGCCATTTTTTTATGTGAAATTGTAAACATGTGGCCATGGATTTTGAAAATTCTAGAGAGAATTTTAAAAGCTTTAACAGAATTTCTACAATTTTGAGAGGGATTTGAAAAGTTTCAATGGGAATGGGAAGAATTGGGACAAAAATTGGAAAATTTTGAAGGGACTTTGAAACAATTTCAACTGGAATTTTAGCCATTTTTTGACGTGAAATTGTAAACATGTGGACATGGATTTTGAAAATTCTAGAGAGAATTTTAAAAGCTTCAAGAGAATTTCAACAATTTTGAGAGGGATTTGAAAAGTTTCAATGGGAATGGGTAGAATTGGGACAAAAATTGGAAAATTTTTAAGGGACTTTGAAAAAATTTCAACTGGAATTTTAGCCATTTTTTGACGTGAAATTGTAAACATGTGGCCATGGATTTTGAAAATTCTAGAGAGAATTTTAAAAGCTTCAACAGAATTTCAACAATTTTGAGAGGGATTTGAAAAGTTTCAATGGGAATGGGAAGAATTGGGACAAAAATTGGAAAATTTTTAAGGGACTTTGAAAAAATTTCAACTGGAATTTTAGCATTTTTTTTACGTGGAATTGTAAACATGTGGACATGGATTTTGAAAATTCTAGAGAGAATTTTAAAAGCTTCAACAGAATTTCAACAATTTTGAGAGGGATTTGAAAAGTTTCAATGGGAATGGGAAGAATTGGGACAAAAATTGGAAAATTTTTAAGGGACTTTGAAAAAATTTCAACTGGAATTTTAGCATTTTTTTTACGTGGAATTGTAAACATGTGGACATGGATTTTGAAAATTCTAGAGAGAATTTTAAAAGCTTCAACAGAATTTCAACAATTTTGAGAGGGATTTGAAAAGTTTCAATGGGAATGGGAAGAATTGGGACAAAAATTGGAAAATTTTTCAGGGACTTTGAAAAAATTTCAACTGGAATTTTAGCCATTTTTTGACGTGAAATTGTAAACATGTGGACATGGATTTTGAAAATTCTAGAGAGAATTTTAAAAGCTTCAACAGAATTTCAACAATTTTGAGAGGGATTTGAAAAGTTTCAATGGGAATGGGAAGAATTGGGACAAAAATTGGAAAATTTTTAAGGGACTTTGAAAAAATTTCAACTGGAATTTTAGCCATTTTTTGACGTGAAATTGTAAACATGTGGACATGGATTTTGAAAATTCTAGAGAGAATTTTAAAAGCTTCAAGAGAATTTCAACAATTTTGAGAGCGATTTGAAAAGTTTCAATGGGAATGGGAAGAATTGGGACAAAAATTGGAAAAGTTTTAAGGGACTTTGAAAAAATTTCAACTGGAATTTTAGCCATTTTTTGACGTGAAATTGTAAACATGTGGACATGGATTTTGAAAATTCTAGAGAGAATTTTAAAAGCTTCAAGAGAATTTCAACAATTTTGAGACGGATTTGAAAAGTTTCAATGGGAATGGGAAAAATTGGGACAAAAACTGGAAAATTTTTAAGGGACTTTGAAAAAATTTCAACTGGAATTTTAGCAATTTTTTTATGTGAAATTGTAAACATGTGGCCATGGATTTTGAAAATTCTAGAGAGAATTTTAAAAGCTTCAAGAGAATTTCAACAATTTTGAGAGGGATTTGAAAAGTTTCAATGGGAATGGGAAGAATTGGGACAAAAATTGGAAAATTTTTAAGGGACTTTGAAAAAATTTCAACTGGAATTTTAGCCATTTTTTGACATGAAATTGTAAACATGTGGACATGGATTTTGAAAATTCTAGAGAGAATTTTAAAAGCTTCAAGAGAATTTCAACAATTTTGAGAGCGATTTGAAAAGTTTCAATGGGAATGGGAAGAATTGGGACAAAAATTGGAAAATTTTTAAGGGACTTTGAAAAAATTTCAACTGGAATTTTAGCCATTTTTTGACGTGAAATTGTAAACATGTGGCCATGGATTTTGAAAATTCTAGAGAGAATTTTAAAAGCTTCAAGAGAATTTCAACAATTTTGAGACGGATTTGAAAAGTTTCAATGGGAATGGGAAAAATTGGGACAAAAACTGGAAAATTTTTAAGGGACTTTGAAAAAATTTCAACTGGAATTTTAGCCATTTTTTTACGTGAAATTGTAAACATGTGGCCATGGATTTTGAAAATTCTAGAGAGAATTTTACAAGCTTTAACAGAATTTCAACAATTTTGAGAGGGATTTGAAAAGTTTCAATGGGAATGGGAAGAATTGGGACAAAAATTGGAAAATTTTGAAGGGACTTTGAAAAAATTTCAACTGGAATTTTAGCCATTTTTTGACGTGAAATTGTAAACATGTGGCCATGGATTTTGAAAATTCTAGAGAGAATTTTAAAAGCTTCAAGAGAATTTCAACAATTTTGAGAGGGATTTGAAAAGTTTCAATGGGAATGGGAAGAATTGGGACAAAAATTGGAAAATTTTAAGGGACTTTGAAAAAATTTCAACTGGAATTTTAGCCATTTTTTGACATGAAATTGTAAACATGTGGACATGGATTTTGAAAATTCTAGAGAGAATTTTAAAAGCTTCAAGAGAATTTCAACAATTTTGAGAGGGATTTGAAAAGTTTCAATGGGAATGGGAAGAATTGGAACAAAAATTGGAAAATTTTTAAGGGACTTTGAAAAAATTTCAACTGGAATTTTAGCCATTTTTTGACGTGAAATTGCAAACATGTGGACATGGATTTTGAAAATTCTAGAGAGAATTTTAAAAGCTTTAACAGAATTTCTACAATTTTGAGAGGGATTTGAAAAGATTCAATGGGAATGGGAAGAATTGGGACAAAAATTGGAAAATTTTTAAGGGACTTTGAAACAATTTCAACTGGAATTTTAGCCATTTTTTGACGTGAAATTGTAAACATGTGGACATGGATTTCGAAAATTCTAGAGAGAATTTTAAAAGCTTCAAGAGAATTTCAACAATTTTGAGAGGGATTTGAAAAGTTTCAATGGGAATGGGAAGAATTGGGACAAAAATTGGAAAATTTTTAAGGGACTTTGAAAAAATTTCAACTGGAATTTTAGCCATTTTTTGACGTGAAATTGTAAACATGTGGCCATGGATTTTGAAAATTCTAGAGAGAATTTTAAAAGCTTCAACAGAATTTCAACAATTTTGAGAGGGATTTGAAAAGTTTCAATGGGAATGGGAAGAATTGGGACAAAAATTGGAAAATTTTTAAGGGACTTTGAAAAAATTTCAACTGGAATTTTAGCCATTTTTTTTACGTGGAATTGTAAACATGTGGACATGGATTTTGAAAATTCTAGAGAGAATTTTAAAAGCTTCAAGAGAATTTCAACAATTTTGAGAGCGATTTGAAAAGTTTCAATGGGAATGGGAAGAATTGGGACAAAAATTGGAAAAGTTTTAAGGGACTTTGAAAAAATTTCAACTGGAATTTTAGCCATTTTTTGACGTGAAATTGTAAACATGTGGACATGGATTTTGAAAATTCTAGAGAGAATTTTAAAAGCTTCAAGAGAATTTCAACAATTTTGAGACGGATTTGAAAAGTTTCAATGGGAATGGGAAAAATTGGGACAAAAACTGGAAAATTTTTAAGGGACTTTGAAAAAATTTCAACTGGAATTTTAGCAATTTTTTTATGTGAAATTGTAAACATGTGGCCATGGATTTTGAAAATTCTAGAGAGAATTTTAAAAGCTTCAAGAGAATTTCAACAATTTTGAGAGGGATTTGAAAAGTTTCAATGGGAATGGGAAGAATTGGGACAAAAATTGGAAAATTTTTAAGGGACTTTGAAAAAATTTCAACTGGAATTTTAGCCATTTTTTGACATGAAATTGTAAACATGTGGACATGGATTTTGAAAATTCTAGAGAGAATTTTAAAAGCTTCAAGAGAATTTCAACAATTTTGAGAGCGATTTGAAAAGTTTCAATGGGAATGGGAAGAATTGGGACAAAAATTGGAAAATTTTTAAGGGACTTTGAAAAAATTTCAACTGGAATTTTAGCCATTTTTTGACGTGAAATTGTAAACATGTGGCCATGGATTTTGAAAATTCTAGAGAGAATTTTAAAAGCTTCAAGAGAATTTCAACAATTTTGAGACGGATTTGAAAAGTTTCAATGGGAATGGGAAAAATTGGGACAAAAACTGGAAAATTTTTAAGGGACTTTGAAAAAATTTCAACTGGAATTTTAGCCATTTTTTTACGTGAAATTGTAAACATGTGGCCATGGATTTTGAAAATTCTAGAGAGAATTTTACAAGCTTTAACAGAATTTCAACAATTTTGAGAGGGATTTGAAAAGTTTCAATGGGAATGGGAAGAATTGGGACAAAAATTGGAAAATTTTGAAGGGACTTTGAAAAAATTTCAACTGGAATTTTAGCCATTTTTTGACGTGAAATTGTAAACATGTGGCCATGGATTTTGAAAATTCTAGAGAGAATTTTAAAAGCTTCAAGAGAATTTCAACAATTTTGAGAGGGATTTGAAAAGTTTCAATGGGAATGGGAAGAATTGGGACAAAAATTGGAAAATTTTTAAGGGACTTTGAAAAAATTTCAACTGGAATTTTAGCCATTTTTTGACATGAAATTGTAAACATGTGGACATGGATTTTGAAAATTCTAGAGAGAATTTTAAAAGCTTCAAGAGAATTTCAACAATTTTGAGAGGGATTTGAAAAGTTTCAATGGGAATGGGAAGAATTGGAACAAAAATTGGAAAATTTTTAAGGGACTTTGAAAAAATTTCAACTGGAATTTTAGCCATTTTTTGACGTGAAATTGCAAACATGTGGACATGGATTTTGAAAATTCTAGAGAGAATTTTAAAAGCTTTAACAGAATTTCTACAATTTTGAGAGGGATTTGAAAAGATTCAATGGGAATGGGAAGAATTGGGACAAAAATTGGAAAATTTTTAAGGGACTTTGAAACAATTTCAACTGGAATTTTAGCCATTTTTTGACGTGAAATTGTAAACATGTGGACATGGATTTCGAAAATTCTAGAGAGAATTTTAAAAGCTTCAAGAGAATTTCAACAATTTTGAGAGGGATTTGAAAAGTTTCAATGGGAATGGGAAGAATTGGGACAAAAATTGGAAAATTTTTAAGGGACTTTGAAAAAATTTCAACTGGAATTTTAGCCATTTTTTGACGTGAAATTGTAAACATGTGGCCATGGATTTTGAAAATTCTAGAGAGAATTTTAAAAGCTTCAACAGAATTTCAACAATTTTGAGAGGGATTTGAAAAGTTTCAATGGGAATGGGAAGAATTGGGACAAAAATTGGAAAATTTTTAAGGGACTTTGAAAAAATTTCAACTGGAATTTTAGCCATTTTTTTTACGTGGAATTGTAAACATGTGGACATGGATTTTGAAAATTCTAGAGAGAATTTTAAAAGCTTCAAGAGAATTTCAACAATTTTGAGAGGGATTTGAAAAGTTTCAATGGGAATGGGAAGAATTGGGACAAAAATTGGAAGATTTTTAAGGGACTTTGAAAAAATTTCAACTGGAATTTTAGCATTTTTTTTACGTGGAATTGTAAACATGTGGACATGGATTTTGAAAATTCTAGAGAGAATTTTAAAAGCTTCAAGAGAATTTCAACAATTTTGAGAGGGATTTGCAAAGTTTCAATGGGAATGGGAAGAATTGGGACAAAAATTGGAAAATTTTTAAGGGACTTTGAAAAAATTTCAACTGGAATTTTAGCCATTTTTTGACGTGAAATTGTAAACATGTGGACATGGATTTTGAAAATTCTAGAGAGAATTTTAAAAGCTTCAAGAGAATTTCAACAATTTTGAGAGGGATTTGAAAAGTTTCAATGGGAATGGGAAGAATTGGGACAAAAATTGGAAAATTTTTAAGGGACTTTGAAAAAATTTCAACTGAAATTTTAGCCATTTTTTGACGTGAAATTGTAAACATGTGGCCATGGATTTTGAAAATTCTAGAGAGAATTTTAAAAGCTTCAAGAGAATTTCAACAATTTTGGGAGCGATTTGAAAAGTTTCAATGGGAATGGGAAGAATTGGGACAAAAATTGGAAAAGTTTTAAGGGACTTTGAAAAAATTTCAACTGGAATTTTAGCCATTTTTTGACGTGAAATTGTAAACATGTGGCCATGGATTTTGAAAATTCTAGAGAGAATTTTAAAAGCTTCAAGAGAATTTCAACAATTTTGAGACGGATTTGAAAAGTTTCAATGGGAATGGGAAAAATTGGGACAAAAACTGGAAAATTTTTAAGGGACTTTAAAAAAATTTCAACTGGAATTTTAGCCATTTTTTTATGTGAAATTGTAAACATGTGGCCATGGATTTTGAAAATTCTAGAGAGAATTTTACAAGCTTTAACAGAATTTCAACAATTTTGAGAGGGATTTGAAAAGTTTCAATGGGAATGGGAAGAATTGGGACAAAAATTGGAAAATTTTTAAGGGACTTTGAAAAAATTTCAACTGGAATTTTAGCCATTTTTTGACGTGAAATTGTAAACATGTGGCCATGGATTTTGAAAATTCTAGAGAGAATTTTAAAAGCTTCAAGAGAATTTCAACAATTTTGAGAGGGATTTGAAAAGTTTCAATGGGAATGGGAAGAATTGGGACAAAAATTGGAAAATTTTTAAGGGACTTTGAAAAAATTTCAACTGGAATTTTAGCCATTTTTTGACGTGAAATTGCAAACATGTGGACATGGATTTTGAAAATTCTAGAGAGAATTTTAAAAGCTTTAACAGAATTTCTACAATTTTGAGAGGGATTTGAAAAGTTTCAATGGGAATGGGAAGAATTGGGACAAAAATGGGAAAATTTTTAAGGGACTTTAAAAAAATTTCAACTGGAATTTTAGCCATTTTTTGACGTGAAATTGTAAACATGTGGACATGGATTTTGAAAATTCTAGAGAGAATTTTAAAAGCTTCAAGAGAATTTCAACAATTTTGAGAGGGATTTGAAAAGTTTCAATGGGAATGGGAAGAATTGGGACAAAAATTGGAAAATTTTTAAGGGACTTTGAAAAAATTTCAACTGGAATTTTAGCCATTTTTTGACGTGAAATTGCAAACATGTGGACATGGATTTTGAAAATTCTAGAGAGAATTTTAAAAGCTTTAACAGAATTTCTACAATTTTGAGAGGGATTTGAAAAGTTTCAATGGGAATGGGAAGAATTGGGACAAAAATGGGAAAATTTTTAAGGGACTTTAAAAAAATTTCAACTGGAATTTTAGCCATTTTTTGACATGAAATTGTAAACATGTGGACATGGATTTTGAAAATTCTAGAGAGAATTTTAAAAGCTTCAAGAGAATTTCAACAATTTTGAGAGGGATTTGAAAAGTTCCAATGGGAATGGGAAGAATTGGGACAAAAATTGGAAAATTTTTAAGGGACTTTGAAAAAATTTCAACTGGAATTTTAGCCATTTTTTGACGTGAAATTGTAAACATGTGGCCATGGATTTTGAAAATTCTAGAGAGAATTTTAAAAGCTTCAAGAGAATTTCAACAATTTTGAGAGGGATTTGAAAAGTTTCAATGGGAATGGGAAGAATTGAAACAAAAATTGGAAAATTTTTAAGGGACTTTGAAAAAATTTCAACTGGAATTTTAGCCATTTTTTGACGTGAAATTGTAAACATGTGGACATGGATTTTGAAAATTCTAGAGAGAATTTTAAAAGCTTCAAGAGAATTTCAACAATTTTGAGAGGGATTTGAAAAGTTTCAATGGGAATGGGAAGAATTGAAACAAAAATTGGAAAAGTTTTAAGGGACTTTGAAAAAATTTCAACTGGAATTTTAGCCATTTTTTGACGTGAAATTGTAAACATGTGGCCATGGATTTTGAAAATTCTAGAGAGAATTTTAAAAGCTTCAAGAGAATTTCAACAATTTTGAGACGGATTTGAAAAGTTTCAATGGGAATGGGAAGAATTGGGACAAAAGTTGGAAAATTTTTAAGGGACTTTGAAAAAATTTCAACTGGAATTTTAGCCATTTTTTGACGTGAAATTGTAAACATGTGGACATGGATTTTGAAAATTCTAGAGAGAATTTTAAAAGCTTCAAGAGAATTTCAACAATTTTGAGAGGGATTTGAAAAGTTTCAATGGGAATGGGAAGAATTGGGACAAAAATTGGAAAATTTTTAAGGGACTTTGAAAAAATTTCAACTGGAATTTTAGCCATTTTTTGACATGAAATTGTAAACATGTGGACATGGATTTTGAAAATTCTAGAGAGAATTTAAAAAGCTTCAAGAGAATTTCAACAATTTTGAGAGGGATTTGAAAAGTTTCAATGGGAATGGGAAGAATTGGGACAAAAATTGGAAAATTTTTAAGGGACTTTGAAAAAATTACAACTGGAATTTTAGCCATTTTTTGACGTGAAATTGTAAACATGTGGACATGGATTTTGAAAATTCTAGAGAGAATTTTAAAAGCTTCAAGAGAATTTCAACAATTTTGAGAGGGATTTGAAAAGTTTCAATGGGAATGGGAAGAATTGGGACAAAAATGGGAAAATTTTTAAGGGATTTTGAAAAAATTTCAACTGGAATTTTAGCAATTTTTTGACGTGAAATTGTAAACATGTGGACATGGATTTTGAAAATTCTAGAGAGAATTTTAAAAGCTTCAAGAGAATTTCAACAATTTTGAGAGGGATTTGAAAAGTTTCAATGGGAATGGGAAGAACTGGGACAAAAATTGGAAAATTTTTAAGGGACTTTGAAAAAATTTCAACTGGAATTTTAGCCATTTTTTGACGTGAAATTGTAAACATGTGGCCATGGATTTTGAAAATTCTAGAGAGAATTTTAAAAGCTTCAAGAGAATTTCAACAATTTTGAGAGGGATTTGAAAAGTTTCAATGGGAATGGGAAGAATTGGGACAAAAATTGGAAAATTTTTAAGGGACTTTGAAAAAATTTCAACTGGAATTTTAGCAATTTTTTGACGTGAAATTGTAAACATGTGGCCATGGATTTTGAAAATTCTAGAGAGAATTTTTAAAGCTTCAACAGAATTTCAACAATTTTGAGAGGGATTTGAAAAGTTTCAATGGGAATGGGAAGAATTGGGACAAAAATTGGAAAATTTTTAAGGGACTTTGAAACAATTTCAACTGGAATTTTAGCCATTTTTTGACGTGAAATTGTAAACATGTGGACATGGATTTTGAAAATTCTAGAGAGAATTTTAAAAGCTTCAAGAGAATTTCAACAATTTTGAGAGGGATTTGAAAAGTTTCAATGGGAATGGGAAGAATTGAAACAAAAATTGGAAAAGTTTTAAGGGACTTTGAAAAAATTTCAACTGGAATTTTAGCCATTTTTTGACGTGAAATTGTAAACATGTGGCCATGGATTTTGAAAATTCTAGAGAGAATTTTAAAAGCTTCAACAGAATTTCAACAATTTTGAGACGGATTTGAAAAGTTTCAATGGGAATGGGAAAAATTGGGACAAAAACTGGAAAATTTTTAAGGGACTTTGAAAAAATTTCAACTGGAATTTTAGCCATTTTTTTACGTGAAATTGTAAACATGTGGCCATGGATTTTGAAAATTCTAGAGAGAATTTTAAAAGCTTCAACAGAATTTCTACAATTTTGAGAGGGATTTGAAAAGTTTCAATGGGAATGGGAAGAATTGGGACAAAAGTTGGAAAATTTTTAAGGGACTTTGAAAAAATTTCAACTGGAATTTTAGCCATTTTTTGACGTGAAATTGTAAACATGTGGACATGGATTTTGAAAATTCTAGAGAGAATTTTAAAAGCTTCAAGAGAATTTCAACAATTTTGAGAGGGATTTGAAAAGTTTCAATGGGAATGGGAAGAATTGGGACAAAAATGGGAAAATTTTTAAGGGATTTTGAAAAAATTTCAACTGGAATTTTAGCAATTTTTTGACGTGAAATTGTAAACATGTGGACATGGATTTTGAAAATTCTAGAGAGAATTTTAAAAGCTTCAAGAGAATTTCAACAATTTTGAGAGGGATTTGAAAAGTTTCAATGGGAATGGGAAGAATTGGGACAAAAATTGGAAAATTTTTAAGGGACTTTGAAAAAATTTCAACTGGAATTTTAGCCATTTTTTGACGTGAAATTGTAAACATGTGGCCATGGATTTTGAAAATTCTAGAGAGAATTTTAAAATCTTCAACAGAATTTCAACAATTTTGAGAGGGATTTGAAAAGTTTCAATGGGAATGGGAAGAATTGGGACAAAAATTGGAAAATTTTGAAGGGACTTTGAAAAAATTTCAACTGGAATTTTAGCCATTTTTTGACGTGAAATTGTAAACATGTGGCCATGGATTTTGAAAATTCTAGAGAGAATTTTAAAAGCTTCAACAGAATTTCAACAATTTTGAGAGGGATTTGAAAAGTTTCAATGGGAATGGGAAGAATTGGGACAAAAATTGGAAAATTTTTAAGGGACTTTGAAACAATTTCAACTGGAATTTTAGCCATTTTTTGACGTGAAATTGTAAACATGTGGACATGGATTTTGAAAATTCTAGAGAGAATTTTAAAAGCTTCAAGAGAATTTCAACAATTTTGAGAGGGATTTGAAAAGTTTCAATGGGAATGGGAAGAATTGAAACAAAAATTGGAAAAGTTTTAAGGGACTTTGAAAAAATTTCAACTGGAATTTTAGCCATTTTTTGACGTGAAATTGTAAACATGTGGCCATGGATTTTGAAAATTCTAGAGAGAATTTTAAAAGCTTCAAGAGAATTTCAACAATTTTGAGAGGGATTTGAAAAGTTTCAATGGGAATGGGAAAAATTGGGACAAAAACTGGAAAATTTTTAAGGGACTTTGAAAAAATTTCAACTGGAATTTTAGCCATTTTTTGACGTGAAATTGTAAACATGTGGCCATGGATTTTGAAAATTCTAGAGAGAATTTTACAAGCTTTAACAGAATTTCAACAATTTTGAGAGGGATTTGAAAAGTTTCAATGGGAATGGGAAGAATTGGGACAAAAATTGGAAAATTTTGAAGGGACTTTGAAAAAATTTCAACTGGAATTTTAGCCATTTTTTGACGTGAAATTGTAAACATGTGGCCATGGATTTTGAAAATTCTAGAGAGAATTTTAAAAGCTTCAAGAGAATTTCAACAATTTTGAGAGGGATTTGAAAAGTTTCAATGGGAATGGGAAGAATTGGAACAAAAATTGGAAAATTTTTAAGGGACTTTGAAAAAATTTCAACTGGAATTTTAGCCATTTTTTTATGTGAAATTGTAAACATGTGGCCATGGATTTTGAAAATTCTAGAGAGAATTTTAAAAGCTTTAACAGAATTTCTACAATTTTGAGAGGGATTTGAAAAGTTTCAATGGGAATGGGAAGAATTGGGACAAAAATTGGAAAATTTTGAAGGGACTTTGAAACAATTTCAACTGGAATTTTAGCCATTTTTTGACGTGAAATTGTAAACATGTGGCCATGGATTTCGAAAATTCTAGAGAGAATTTTAAAAGCTTCAAGAGAATTTCAACAATTTTGAGAGGGATTTGAAAAGTTTCAATGGGAATGGGTAGAATTGGGACAAAAATTGGAAAATTTTTAAGGGACTTTGAAAAAATTTCAACTGGAATTTTAGCCATTTTTTGACGTGAAATTGTAAACATGTGGCCATGGATTTTGAAAATTCTAGAGAGAATTTTAAAAGCTTCAAGAGAATTTCAACAATTTTGAGAGGGATTTGAAAAGTTTCAATGGGAATGGGAAGAATTGGGACAAAAATTGGAAAATTTTTAAGGGACTTTGAAAAAATTTCAACTGGAATTTTAGCATTTTTTTTACGTGGAATTGTAAACATGTGGACATGGATTTTGAAAATTCTAGAGAGAATTTTAAAAGCTTCAAGAGAATTTCAACAATTTTGAGAGGGATTTGAAAAGTTTCAATGGGAATGGGAAGAATTGGGACAAAAATTGGAAAATTTTTAAGGGACTTTGAAAAAATTTCAACTGGAATTTTAGCCATTTTTTGACGTGAAATTGCAAACATGTGGACATGGATTTTGAAAATTCTAGAGAGAATTTTAAAAGCTTTAACAGAATTTCTACAATTTTGAGAGGGATTTGAAAAGTTTCAATGGGAATGGGAAGAATTGGGACAAAAATTGGAAAATTTTTAAGGGACTTTGAAAAAATTTCAACTGGAATTTTAGCCATTTTTTGACGTGAAATTGTAAACATGTGGACATGGATTTCGAAAATTCTAGAGAGAATTTTAAAAGCTTCAAGAGAATTTCAACAATTTTGAGAGGGATTTGAAAAGTTTCAATGGGAATGGGAAGAATTGGGACAAAAATTGGAAAATTTTTAAGGGACTTTGAAAAAATTTCAACTGGAATTTTAGCCATTTTTTGACGTGAAATTGTAAACATGTGGCCATGGATTTTGAAAATTCTAGAGAGAATTTTAAAAGCTTCAACAGAATTTCAACAATTTTGAGAGGGATTTGAAAAGTTTCAATGGGAATGGGAAGAATTGGGACAAAAATTGGAAAATTTTTAAGGGACTTTGAAAAAATTTCAACTGGAATTTTAGCATTTTTTTTACGTGGAATTGTAAACATGTGGACATGGATTTTGAAAATTCTAGAGAGAATTTTAAAAGCTTCAAGAGAATTTCAACAATTTTGAGAGGGATTTGAAAAGTTTCAATGGGAATGGGAAGAATTGGGACAAAAATTGGAAAATTTTTAAGGGACTGAAAAAATTTCAACTGGAATTTTAGCATTTTTTTTACGTGGAATTGTAAACATGTGGACATGGATTTTGAAAATTCTAGAGAGAATTTTAAAAGCTTCAACAGAATTTCAACAATTTTGAGAGGGATTTGAAAAGTTTCAATGGGAATGGGAAGAATTGGGACAAAAATTGGAAAATTTTTAAGGGACTTTGAAAAAATTTCAACTGGAATTTTAGCCATTTTTTGACGTGAAATTGTAAACATGTGGACATGGATTTTGAAAATTCTAGAGAGAATTTTAAAAGCTTCAAGAGAATTTCAACAATTTTGAGAGGGATTTGAAAAGTTTCAATGGGAATGGGAAGAATTGGGACAAAAATTGGAAAATTTTTAAGGGACTTTGAAAAAATTTCAACTGGAATTTTAGCCATTTTTTGACGTGAAATTGTAAACATGTGGACATGGATTTTGAAAATTCTAGAGAGAATTTTAAAAGCTTCAAGAGAATTTCAACAATTTTGCGAGCGATTTGAAAAGTTTCAATGGGAATGGGAAGAATTGGGACAAAAATTGGAAAAGTTTTAAGGGACTTTGAAAAAATTTCAACTGGAATTTTAGCCATTTTTTGACGTGAAATTGTAAACATGTGGCCATGGATTTTGAAAATTCTAGAGAGAATTTTAAAAGCTTCAAGAGAATTTCAACAATTTTGAGACGGATTTGAAAAGTTTCAATGGGAATGGGAAGAATTGGGACAAAAATTGGAAAATTTTTAAGGGACTTTAAAAAAATTTCAACTGGAATTTTAGCCATTTTTTTATGTGAAATTGTAAACATGTGGCCATGGATTTTGAAAATTCTAGAGAGAATTTTACAAGCTTTAACAGAATTTCAACAATTTTGAGAGGGATTTGAAAAGTTTCAATGGGAATGGGAAGAATTGGGACAAAAATTGGAAAATTTTTCAGGGACTTTGAAAAAATTTCAACTGGAATTTTAGCCATTTTTTGACGTGAAATTGTAAACATGTGGCCATGGATTTGGAAAATTCTAGAGAGAATTTCAAAAGCTTCAAGAGAATTTCAACAATTTTGAGACGGATTTGAAAAGTTTCAATGGGAATGGGAAGAATTGGGACAAAAATTGGAAAATTTTTAAGGGACTTTGAAAAAATTTCAACTGGAATTTTAGCATTTTTTTTACGTGGAATTGTAAACATGTGGACATGGATTTTGAAAATTCTAGAGAGAATTTTAAAAGCTTCAAGAGAATTTCAACAATTTTGAGAGGGATTTGAAAAGTTTCAATGGGAATGGGAAGAATTGGGACAAAAATTGGAAAATTTTTAAGGGACTTTGAAAAAATTTCAACTGGAATTTTAGCATTTTTTTTACGTGGAATTGTAAACATGTGGACATGGATTTTGAAAATTCTAGAGAGAATTTTAAAAGCTTCAAGAGAATTTCAACAATTTTGAGAGGGATTTGAAAAGTTTCAATGGGAATGGGAAGAATTGGGACAAAAATTGGAAAATTTTTAAGGGACTTTGAAAAAATTTCAACTGGAATTTTAGCCATTTTTTGACATGAAATTGTAAACATGTGGACATGGATTTTGAAAATTCTAGAGAGAATTTTAAAAGCTTCAAGAGAATTTCAACAATTTTGAGAGGGATTTGAAAAGTTTCAATGGGAATGGGAAGAATTGGGACAAAAATTGGAAAATTTTTAAGGGACTTTGAAAAAATTTCAACTGGAAGTTTAGCCATTTTTTGACGTGAAATTGTAAACATGTGGACATGGATTTTGAAAATTCTAGAGAGAATTTTAAAAGCTTCAAGAGAATTTCAACAATTTTGAGAGGGATTTGAAAAGTTTCAATGGGAATGGGAAGAATTGGGACAAAAATTGGAAAATTTTTAAGGGACTTTGAAAAAATTTCAACTGGAATTTTAGCCATTTTTTGACGTGAAATTGTAAACATGTGGACATGGATTTTGAAAATTCTAGAGAGAATTTTAAAAGCTTTAACAGAATTTCAACAATTTTGAGAGGGATTTGAAAAGTTTCAATGGGAATGGGAAGAATTGGGACAAAAATTGGAAAATTTTTAAGGGACTTTAAAAAAATTTCAACTGGAATTTTAGCCATTTTTTGACGTGAAATTGTAAACATGTGGCCATGGATTTTGAAAATTCTAGAGAGAATTTTAAAAGCTTCAACAGAATTTCAACAATTTTGAGAGGGATTTGCAAAGTTTCAATGGGAATGGGAAGAATTGGGACAAAAATTGGAAAATTTTTCAGGGACTTTGAAAAAATTTCAACTGGAATTTTAGCCATTTTTTTATGTGAAATTGTAAACATGTGGACATGGATTTTGAAAATTCTAGAGAGAATTTTAAAAGCTTCAAGAGAATTTCAACAATTTTGAGAGGGATTTGAAAAGTTTCAATGGGAATGGGAAGAATTGGGACAAAAATTGGAAAATTTTTAAGGGACTTTGAAAAAATTTCAACTGGAATTTTAGCCATTTTTTGACGTGAAATTGTAAACATGTGGACATGGATTTTGAAAATTCTAGAGAGAATTTTAAAAGCTTCAAGAGAATTTCAACAATTTTGAGAGCGATTTGAAAAGTTTCAATGGGAATGGGAAGAATTGGGACAAAAATTGGAAAAGTTTTAAGGGACTTTGAAAAAATTTCAACTGGAATTTTAGCCATTTTTTGACGTGAAATTGTAAACATGTGGCCATGGATTTTGAAAATTCTAGAGAGAATTTTAAAAGCTTCAAGAGAATTTCAACAATTTTGAGACGGATTTGAAAAGTTTCAATGGGAATGGGAAAAATTGGGACAAAAATTGGAAAATTTTTAAGGGACTTTGAAAAAATTTCAACTGGAATTTTAGCCATTTTTTGACGTGAAATTGTAAACATGTGGACATGGATTTTGAAAATTCTAGAGAGAATTTTAAAAGCTTCAAGAGAATTTCAACAATTTTGAGAGGGATTTGAAAAGTTTCAATGGGAATGGGAAGAATTGGGACAAAAATTGGAAAATTTTGAAGGGACTTTGAAACAATTTCAACTGGAATTTTAGCCATTTTTTGACGTGAAATTGTAAACATGTGGACATGGATTTTGAAAATTCTAGAGAGAATTTTAAAAGCTTCAAGAGAATTTCAACAATTTTGAGAGCGATTTGAAAAGTTTCAATGGGAATGGGAAGAATTGGGACAAAAATTGGAAAAGTTTTAAGGGACTTTGAAAAAATTTCAACTGGAATTTTAGCCATTTTTTGACGTGAAATTGTAAACATGTGGCCATGGATTTTGAAAATTCTAGAGAGAATTTTAAAAGCTTCAAGAGAATTTCAACAATTTTGAGACGGATTTGAAAAGTTTCAATGGGAATGGGAAAAATTGGGACAAAAATTGGAAAATTTTTAAGGGACTTTGAAAAAATTTCAACTGGAATTTTAGCCATTTTTTTACGTGAAATTGTAAACATGTGGCCATGGATTTTGAAAATTCTAGAGAGAATTTTACAAGCTTTAACAGAATTTCAACAATTTTGAGAGGGATTTGAAAAGTTTCAATGGGAATGGGAAGAATTGGGACAAAAATTGGAAAATTTTGAAGGGACTTTGAAAAAATTTCAACTGGAATTTTAGCCATTTTTTGACGTGAAATTGTAAACATGTGGCCATGGATTTTGAAAATTCTAGAGAGAATTTTAAAAGCTTCAAGAGAATTTCAACAATTTTGAGAGGGATTTGCAAAGTTTCAATGGGAATGGGAAGAATTGGGACAAAAATTGGAAAATTTTTCAGGGACTTTGAAAAAATTTCAACTGGAATTTTAGCCATTTTTTGACATGAAATTGTAAACATGTGGACATGGATTTTGAAAATTCTAGAGAGAATTTTAAAAGCTTCAAGAGAATTTCAACAATTTTGAGAGGGATTTGAAAAGTTTCAATGGGAATGGGAAGAATTGGGACAAAAATTGGAAATTTTTTAAGGGACTTTGAAAAAATTTCAACTGGAATTTTAGCCATTTTTTGACGTGAAATTGTAAACATGTGGCCATGGATTTTGAAAATTCTAGAGAGAATTTTAAAAGCTTCAAGAGAATTTCAACAATTTTGAGAGGGATTTGAAAAGTTTCAATGGGAATGGGAAGAATTGGGACAAAAATTGGAAAATTTTTAAGGGACTTTGAAAAAATTTCAACTGGAATTTTAGCCATTTTTTGACGTGAAATTGTAAACATGTGGACATGGATTTTGAAAATTCTAGAGAGAATTTTAAAAGCTTCAAGAGAATTTCAACAATTTTGGGAGCGATTTGAAAAGTTTCAATGGGAATGGGAAGAATTGGGACAAAAATTGGAAAAGTTTTAAGGGACTTTGAAAAAATTTCAACTGGAATTTTAGCCATTTTTTGACGTGAAATTGTAAACATGTGGCCATGGATTTTGAAAATTCTAGAGAGAATTTTAAAAGCTTCAAGAGAATTTCAACAATTTTGAGACGGATTTGAAAAGTTTCAATGGGAATGGGAAAAATTGGGACAAAAACTGGAAAATTTTTAAGGGACTTTAAAAAAATTTCAACTGGAATTTTAGCCATTTTTTTATGTGAAATTGTAAACATGTGGCCATGGATTTTGAAAATTCTAGAGAGAATTTTACAAGCTTTAACAGAATTTCAACAATTTTGAGAGGGATTTGAAAAGTTTCAATGGGAATGGGAAGAATTGGGACAAAAATTGGAAAATTTTGAAGGGACTTTGAAAAAATTTCAACTGGAATTTTAGCCATTTTTTGACGTGAAATTGTAAACATGTGGCCATGGATTTTGAAAATTCTAGAGAGAATTTTAAAAGCTTCAAGAGAATTTCAACAATTTTGAGAGGGATTTGAAAAGTTTCAATGGGAATGGGAAGAATTGGGACAAAAATTGGAAAAGTTTTAAGGGACTTTAAAAAAATTTCAACTGGAATTTTAGCCATTTTTTGACGTGAAATTGCAAACATGTGGACATGGATTTTGAAAATTCTAGAGAGAATTTTAAAAGCTTTAACAGAATTTCTACAATTTTGAGAGGGATTTGAAAAGTTTCAATGGGAATGGGAAGAATTGGGACAAAAATTGGAAAATTTTTAAGGGACTTTAAAAAAATTTCAACTGGAATTTTAGCCATTTTTTGACGTGAAATTGTAAACATGTGGCCATGGATTTTGAAAATTCTAGAGAGAATTTTAAAGCTTCAAGAGAATTTCAACAATTTTGAGAGGGATTTGAAAAGTTTCAATGGGAATGGGAAGAATTGGGACAAAAATTGGAAAATTTTTCAGGGACTTTGAAAAAATTTCAACTGGAATTTTAGCCATTTTTTGACGTGAAATTGTAAACATGTGGCCATGGATTTGGAAAATTCTAGAGAGAATTTTAAAGCTTCAAGAGAATTTCAACAATTTTGAGAGGGATTTGAAAAGTTTCAATGGGAATGGGAAGAATTGGGACAAAAATTGGAAAATTTTTCAGGGACTTTGAAAAAATTTCACTGGAATTTTAGCATTTTTTTTACGTGGAATTGTAAACATGTGGACATGGATTTTGAAAATTCTAGAGAGAATTTTAAAAGCTTCAAGAGAATTTCAACAATTTTGAGAGGGATTTGAAAAGTTTCAATGGGAATGGGAAGAATTGGGACAAAAATTGGAAAATTTTTAAGGGACTTTGAAAAAATTTCAACTGGAATTTTAGCATTTTTTTTACGTGGAATTGTAAACATGTGGACATGGATTTTGAAAATTCTAGAGAGAATTTTAAAAGCTTCAAGAGAATTTCAACAATTTTGAGAGGGATTTGAAAAGTTTCAATGGGAATGGGAAGAATTGGGACAAAAATTGGAAAATTTTTAAGGGACTTTGAAAAAATTTCAACTGGAATTTTAGCCATTTTTTGACATGAAATTGTAAACATGTGGACATGGATTTTGAAAATTCTAGAGAGAATTTTAAAAGCTTCAACAGAATTTCAACAATTTTGAGAGGGATTTGAAAAGTTTCAATGGGAATGGGAAGAATTGGGACAAAAATTGGAAAATTTTTAAGGGACTTTGAAAAAATTTCAACTGGAAGTTTAGCCATTTTTTGACGTGAAATTGTAAACATGTGGACATGGATTTTGAAAATTCTAGAGAGAATTTTAAAAGCTTCAAGAGAATTTCAACAATTTTGAGAGGGATTTGAAAAGTTTCAATGGGAATGGGAAGAATTGGGACAAAAATTGGAAAATTTTTAAGGGACTTTGAAAAAATTTCAACTGGAATTTTAGCCATTTTTTGACGTGAAATTGTAAACATGTGGACATGGATTTTGAAAATTCTAGAGAGAATTTTAAAAGCTTTAACAGAATTTCAACAATTTGAGAGGGATTTGAAAAGTTTCAATGGGAATGGGAAGAATTGGGACAAAAATTGGAAAATTTTTAAGGGACTTTAAAAAAATTTCAACTGGAATTTTAGCCATTTTTTGACGTGAAATTGTAAACATGTGGCCATGGATTTTGAAAATTCTAGAGAGAATTTTAAAAGCTTCAACAGAATTTCAACAATTTTGAGAGGGATTTGCAAAGTTTCAATGGGAATGGGAAGAATTGGGACAAAAATTGGAAAATTTTTCAGGGACTTTGAAAAAATTTCAACTGGAATTTTAGCCATTTTTTTATGTGAAATTGTAAACATGTGGACATGGATTTTGAAAATTCTAGAGAGAATTTTAAAAGCTTCAAGAGAATTTCAACAATTTTGAGAGGGATTTGAAAAGTTTCAATGGGAATGGGAAGAATTGGGACAAAAATTGGAAAATTTTTAAGGGACTTTGAAAAAATTTCAACTGGAATTTTAGCCATTTTTTGACGTGAAATTGTAAACATGTGGACATGGATTTTGAAAATTCTAGAGAGAATTTTAAAAGCTTCAAGAGAATTTCAACAATTTTGAGAGGGATTTGAAAAGTTTCAATGGGAATGGGAAGAATTGGGACAAAAATTGGAAAATTTTGAAGGGACTTTGAAACAATTTCAACTGGAATTTTAGCCATTTTTTGACGTGAAATTGTAAACATGTGGACATGGATTTTGAAAATTCTAGAGAGAATTTTAAAAGCTTCAAGAGAATTTCAACAATTTTGAGAGCGATTTGAAAAGTTTCAATGGGAATGGGAAGAATTGGGACAAAAATTGGAAAATTTTGAAGGGACTTTGAAAAAATTTCAACTGGAATTTTAGCCATTTTTTGACGTGAAATTGTAAACATGTGGCCATGGATTTTGAAAATTCTAGAGAGAATTTTACAAGCTTTAACAGAATTTCAACAATTTTGAGAGGGATTTGAAAAGTTTCAATGGGAATGGGAAGAATTGGGACAAAAATTGGAAAATTTTGAAGGGACTTTGAAAAAATTTCAACTGGAATTTTAGCCATTTTTTGACGTGAAATTGTAAACATGTGGCCATGGATTTTGAAAATTCTAGAGAGAATTTAAAAAGCTTCAAGAGAATTTCAACAATTTTGAGAGGGATTTGCAAAGTTTCAATGGGAATGGGAAGAATTGGGACAAAAATTGGAAAATTTTTCAGGGACTTTGAAAAAATTTCAACTGGAATTTTAGCCATTTTTTGACATGAAATTGTAAACATGTGGACATGGATTTTGAAAATTCTAGAGAGAATTTTAAAAGCTTCAAGAGAATTTCAACAATTTTGAGAGGGATTTGAAAAGTTTCAATGGGAATGGGAAGAATTGGGACAAAAATTGGAAAATTTTTAAGGGACTTTGAAAAAATTTCAACTGGAATTTTAGCCATTTTTTGACGTGAAATTGTAAACATGTGGCCATGGATTTTGAAAATTCTAGAGAGAATTTTAAAAGCTTCAAGAGAATTTCAACAATTTTGAGACGGATTTGAAAAGTTTCAATGGGAATGGGAAGAATTGGGACAAAAATTGGAAAATTTTTAAGGGACTTTAAAAAAATTTCAACTGGAATTTTAGCCATTTTTTGACGTGAAATTGTAAACATGTGGCCATGGATTTTGAAAATTCTAGAGAGAATTTTAAAAGCTTCAAGAGAATTTCAACAATTTTGAGAGGGATTTGCAAAGTTTCAATGGGAATGGGAAGAATTGGGACAAAAATTGGAAAATTTTTCAGGGACTTTGAAAAAATTTCAACTGGAATTTTAGCCATTTTTTGACATGAAATTGTAAACATGTGGACATGGATTTTGAAAATTCTAGAGAGAATTTTAAAAGCTTCAAGAGAATTTCAACAATTTTGAGAGGGATTTGAAAAGTTTCAATGGGAATGGGAAGAATTGGGACAAAAATTGGAAATTTTTTAAGGGACTTTGAAAAAATTTCAACTGGAATTTTAGCCATTTTTTGACGTGAAATTGTAAACATGTGGCCATGGATTTTGAAAATTCTAGAGAGAATTTTAAAAGCTTCAAGAGAATTTCAACAATTTTGAGAGGGATTTGAAAAGTTTCAATGGGAATGGGAAGAATTGGGACAAAAATTGGAAAATTTTTAAGGGACTTTGAAAAAATTTCAACTGGAATTTTAGCCATTTTTTGACGTGAAATTGTAAACATGTGGACATGGATTTTGAAAATTCTAGAGAGAATTTTAAAAGCTTCAAGAGAATTTCAACAATTTTGGGAGCGATTTGAAAAGTTTCAATGGGAATGGGAAGAATTGGGACAAAAATTGGAAAAGTTTTAAGGGACTTTGAAAAAATTTCAACTGGAATTTTAGCCATTTTTTGACGTGAAATTGTAAACATGTGGCCATGGATTTTGAAAATTCTAGAGAGAATTTTAAAAGCTTCAAGAGAATTTCAACAATTTTGAGACGGATTTGAAAAGTTTCAATGGGAATGGGAAAAATTGGGACAAAAACTGGAAAATTTTTAAGGGACTTTAAAAAAATTTCAACTGGAATTTTAGCCATTTTTTTATGTGAAATTGTAAACATGTGGCCATGGATTTTGAAAATTCTAGAGAGAATTTTACAAGCTTTAACAGAATTTCAACAATTTTGAGAGGGATTTGAAAAGTTTCAATGGGAATGGGAAGAATTGGGACAAAAATTGGAAAATTTTGAAGGGACTTTGAAAAAATTTCAACTGGAATTTTAGCCATTTTTTGACGTGAAATTGTAAACATGTGGCCATGGATTTTGAAAATTCTAGAGAGAATTTTAAAAGCTTCAAGAGAATTTCAACAATTTTGAGAGGGATTTGAAAAGTTTCAATGGGAATGGGAAGAATTGGGACAAAAATTGGAAAAGTTTTAAGGGACTTTAAAAAATTTCAACTGGAATTTTAGCCATTTTTTGACGTGAAATTGCAAACATGTGGACATGGATTTTGAAAATTCTAGAGAGAATTTTAAAAGCTTTAACAGAATTTCTACAATTTTGAGAGGGATTTGAAAAGTTTCAATGGGAATGGGAAGAATTGGGACAAAAATTGGAAAATTTTTAAGGGACTTTAAAAAAATTTCAACTGGAATTTTAGCCATTTTTTGACGTGAAATTGTAAACATGTGGCCATGGATTTTGAAAATTCTAGAGAGAATTTTAAAAGCTTCAAGAGAATTTCAACAATTTTGAGAGGGATTTGAAAAGTTTCAATGGGAATGGGAAGAATTGGGACAAAAATTGGAAAATTTTTCAGGGACTTTGAAAAAATTTCAACTGGAATTTTAGCCATTTTTTGACGTGAAATTGTAAACATGTGGCCATGGATTTGGAAAATTCTAGAGAGAATTTTAAAAGCTTCAAGAGAATTTCAACAATTTTGAGAGGGATTTGAAAAGTTTCAATGGGAATGGGAAGAATTGGGACAAAAATTGGAAAATTTTTCAGGGACTTTGAAAAAATTTCAACTGGAATTTTAGCATTTTTTTTACGTGGAATTGTAAACATGTGGACATGGATTTTGAAAATTCTAGAGAGAATTTTAAAAGCTTCAAGAGAATTTCAACAATTTTGAGAGGGATTTGAAAAGTTTCAATGGGAATGGGAAGAATTGGGACAAAAATTGGAAAATTTTTAAGGGACTTTGAAAAAATTTCAACTGGAATTTTAGCATTTTTTTTACGTGGAATTGTAAACATGTGGACATGGATTTTGAAAATTCTAGAGAGAATTTTAAAAGCTTCAAGAGAATTTCAACAATTTTGAGAGGGATTTGAAAAGTTTCAATGGGAATGGGAAGAATTGGGACAAAAATTGGAAAATTTTTAAGGGACTTTGAAAAAATTTCAACTGGAATTTTAGCCATTTTTTGACATGAAATTGTAAACATGTGGACATGGATTTTGAAAATTCTAGAGAGAATTTTAAAAGCTTCAACAGAATTTCAACAATTTTGAGAGGGATTTGAAAAGTTTCAATGGGAATGGGAAGAATTGGGACAAAAATTGGAAAATTTTTAAGGGACTTTGAAAAAATTTCAACTGGAAGTTTAGCCATTTTTTGACGTGAAATTGTAAACATGTGGACATGGATTTTGAAAATTCTAGAGAGAATTTTAAAAGCTTCAAGAGAATTTCAACAATTTTGAGAGGGATTTGAAAAGTTTCAATGGGAATGGGAAGAATTGGGACAAAAATTGGAAAATTTTTAAGGGACTTTGAAAAAATTTCAACTGGAATTTTAGCCATTTTTTGACGTGAAATTGTAAACATGTGGACATGGATTTTGAAAATTCTAGAGAGAATTTTAAAAGCTTTAACAGAATTTCAACAATTTTGAGAGGGATTTGAAAAGTTTCAATGGGAATGGGAAGAATTGGGACAAAAATTGGAAAATTTTTAAGGGACTTTAAAAAAATTTCAACTGGAATTTTAGCCATTTTTTGACGTGAAATTGTAAACATGTGGCCATGGATTTTGAAAATTCTAGAGAGAATTTTAAAAGCTTCAACAGAATTTCAACAATTTTGAGAGGGATTTGCAAAGTTTCAATGGGAATGGGAAGAATTGGGACAAAAATTGGAAAATTTTTCAGGGACTTTGAAAAAATTTCAACTGGAATTTTAGCCATTTTTTTATGTGAAATTGTAAACATGTGGACATGGATTTTGAAAATTCTAGAGAGAATTTTAAAAGCTTCAAGAGAATTTCAACAATTTTGAGAGGGATTTGAAAGTTTCAATGGGAATGGGAAGAATTGGGACAAAAATTGGAAAATTTTTAAGGGACTTTGAAAAAATTTCAACTGGAATTTTAGCCATTTTTTGACGTGAAATTGTAAACATGTGGACATGGATTTTGAAAATTCTAGAGAGAATTTTAAAAGCTTCAAGAGAATTTCAACAATTTTGAGAGGGATTTGAAAAGTTTCAATGGGAATGGGAAGAATTGGGACAAAAATTGGAAAATTTTGAAGGGACTTTGAAACAATTTCAACTGGAATTTTAGCCATTTTTTGACGTGAAATTGTAAACATGTGGACATGGATTTTGAAAATTCTAGAGAGAATTTTAAAAGCTTCAAGAGAATTTCAACAATTTTGAGAGCGATTTGAAAAGTTTCAATGGGAATGGGAAGAATTGGGACAAAAATTGGAAAATTTTGAAGGGACTTTGAAAAAATTTCAACTGGAATTTTAGCCATTTTTTGACGTGAAATTGTAAACATGTGGCCATGGATTTTGAAAATTCTAGAGAGAATTTTACAAGCTTTAACAGAATTTCAACAATTTTGAGAGGGATTTGAAAAGTTTCAATGGGAATGGGAAGAATTGGGACAAAAATTGGAAAATTTTGAAGGGACTTTGAAAAAATTTCAACTGGAATTTTAGCCATTTTTTGACGTGAAATTGTAAACATGTGGCCATGGATTTTGAAATTCTAGAGAGAATTTAAAAAGCTTCAAGAGAATTTCAACAATTTTGAGAGGGATTTGCAAAGTTTCAATGGGAATGGGAAGAATTGGGACAAAAATTGGAAAATTTTTCAGGGACTTTGAAAAAATTTCAACTGGAATTTTAGCCATTTTTTGACATGAAATTGTAAACATGTGGACATGGATTTTGAAAATTCTAGAGAGAATTTTAAAAGCTTCAAGAGAATTTCAACAATTTTGAGAGGGATTTGAAAAGTTTCAATGGGAATGGGAAGAATTGGGACAAAAATTGGAAAATTTTTAAGGGACTTTGAAAAAATTTCAACTGGAATTTTAGCCATTTTTTGACGTGAAATTGTAAACATGTGGCCATGGATTTTGAAAATTCTAGAGAGAATTTTAAAAGCTTCAAGAGAATTTCAACAATTTTGAGACGGATTTGAAAAGTTTCAATGGGAATGGGAAGAATTGGGACAAAAATTGGAAAATTTTTAAGGGACTTTAAAAAAATTTCAACTGGAATTTTAGCCATTTTTTGACGTGAAATTGTAAACATGTGGCCATGGATTTTGAAAATTCTAGAGAGAATTTTAAAAGCTTCAAGAGAATTTCAACAATTTTGAGAGGGATTTGAAAAGTTTCAATGGGAATGGCAAGAATTGGGACAAAAATTGGAAAATTTTTCAGGGACTTTGAAAAAATTTCAACTGGAATTTTAGCCATTTTTTGACGTGAAATTGTAAACATGTGGCCATGGATTTTGAAAATTCTAGAGAGAATTTTAAAAGCTTCAAGAGAATTTCAACAATTTTGAGAGGGATTTGAAAAGTTTCAATGGGAATGGGAAGAATTGGGACAAAAATTGGAAAATTTTTAAGGGACTTTGAAAAAATTTCAACTGGAATTTTAGCCATTTTTTATGTGAAATTGTAAACATGTGGACATGGATTTTGAAAATTCTAGAGAGAATTTTAAAAGCTTCAAGAGAATTTCAACAATTTTGAGAGGGATTTGAAAAGTTTCAATGGGAATGGCAAGAATTGGGACAAAAATTGGAAAAGTTTTAAGGGACTTTGAAAAAATTTCAACTGGAATTTTAGCCATTTTTTGACGTGAAATTGTAAACATGTGGACATGGATTTTGAAAATTCTAGAGAGAATTTTAAAAGCTTCAACAGAATTTCAACAATTTTGAGAGGGATTTGAAAAGTTTCAATGGGAATGGGAAGAATTGGGACAAAAATTGGAAAATTTTTAAGGGACTTTGAAAAAATTTCAACTGGAATTTTAGCCATTTTTTGACGTGAAATTGTAAACATGTGGACATGGATTTTGAAAATTCTAGAGAGAATTTTAAAAGCTTCAAGAGAATTTCAACAATTTTGAGAGGGATTTGCAAAGTTTCAATGGGAATGGGAAGAATTGGGACAAAAATTGGAAAATTTTTCAGGGACTTTGAAAAAATTTCAACTGGAATTTTAGCCATTTTTTGACGTGAAATTGTAAACATGTGGACATGGATTTTGAAAATTCTAGAGAGAATTTTAAAAGCTTCAAGAGAATTTCAACAATTTTGAGAGGGATTTGAAAAGTTTCAATGGGAATGGGAAGAATTGGGACAAAAATTGGAAAATTTTTAAGGGACTTTGAAAAAATTTCAACTGGAATTTTAGCCATTTTTTGACGTGAAATTGTAAACATGTGGACATGGATTTTGAAAATTCTAGAGAGAATTTTAAAAGCTTCAAGAGAATTTCAACAATTTTGAGAGGGATTTGAAAAGTTTCAATGGGAATGGGAAGAATTGGGACAAAAATTGGAAAATTTTTAAGGGACTTTGAAAAAATTTCAACTGGAATTTTAGCCATTTTTTGACGTGAAATTGTAAACATGTGGACATGGATTTTGAAAATTCTAGAGAGAATTTTAAAAGCTTCAACAGAATTTCAACAATTTTGAGAGGGATTTGAAAAGTTTCAATGGGAATGGGAAGAATTGGGACAAAAATTGGAAAATTTTTCAGGGACTTTGAAAAAATTTCAACTGGAATTTTAGCATTTTTTTTACGTGAAATTGTAAACATGTGGACATGGATTTTGAAAATTCTAGAGAGAATTTTAAAAGCTTCAAGAGAATTTCAACAATTTTGAGAGGGATTTGAAAAGTTTCAATGGGAATGGGAAGAATTGGGACAAAAATTGGAAAATTTTTAAGGGACTTTGAAAAAATTTCAACTGGAATTTTAGCCATTTTTTGACGTGAAATTGTAAACATGTGGCCATGGATTTTGAAAATTCTAGAGAGAATTTTCAAAGCTTCAAGAGAATTTCAACAATTTTGAGAGGATTTGAAAAGTTTCAATGGGAATGGGAAGAATTGGGACAAAAATTGGAAAATTTTTCAGGGACTTTGAAAAAATTTCAACTGGAATTTTAGCCATTTTTTGACGTGAAATTGTAAACATGTGGACATGGATTTTGAAAATTCTAGAGAGAATTTCAAAAGCTTCAAGAGAATTTCAACAATTTTGAGAGGGATTTGAAAAGTTTCAATGGGAATGGGAAGAATTGGGACAAAAATTGGAAAATTTTTAAGGGACTTTGAAAAAATTTCAACTGGAAGTTTAGCCATTTTTTGACGTGAAATTGTAAACATGTGGACATGGATTTTGAAAATTCTAGAGAGAATTTTAAAAGCTTCAAGAGAATTTCAACAATTTTGAGAGGGATTTGAAAAGTTTCAATGGGAATGGGAAGAATTGGGACAAAAATTGGAAAATTTTTAAGGGACTTTGAAAAAATTTAAACTGGAATTTTAGCCATTTTTTGACGTGAAATTGTAAACATGTGGACATGGATTTTGAAAATTCTAGAGAGAATTTTCAAAGCTTCAAGAGAATTTCAACAATTTTGAGAGGGATTTGAAAAGTTTCAATGGGAATGGGAAGAATTGGGACAAAAATTGGAAAATTTTTCAGGGACTTTGAAAAAATTTCAACTGGAATTTTAGCCATTTTTTGACGTGAAATTGTAAACATGTGGCCATGGATTTTGAAAATTCTAGAGAGAATTTTAAAAGCTTCAAGAGAATTTCAACAATTTTGAGAGGGATTTGCAAAGTTTCAATGGGAATGGGAAGAACTGGGACAAAAATTGGAAAATTTTTAAGGGACTTTGAAAAAATTTCAACTGGAATTTTAGCCATTTTTTGACGTGAAATTGTAAACATGTGGCCATGGATTTTGAAAATTCTAGAGAGAATTTTAAAAGCTTCAAGAGAATTTCAACAATTTTGAGAGGGATTTGAAAAGTTTCAATGGGAATGGGAAGAATTGGGACAAAAATTGGAAAATTTTTAAGGGACTTTGAAAAAATTTCAACTGGAATTTTAGCCATTTTTTGACGTGAAATTGTAAACATGTGGACATGGATTTTGAAAATTCTAGAGAGAATTTCAAAAGCTTCAACAGAATTTCAACAATTTTGAGAGGGATTTGAAAAGTTTCAATGGGAATGGGAAGAATTGGGACAAAAATTGGAAAATTTTTAAGGGACTTTGAAACAATTTCAACTGGAATTTTAGCCATTTTTTGACGTGAAATTGTAAACATGTGGACATGGATTTTGAAAATTCTAGAGAGAATTTTAAAAGCTTCAAGAGAATTTCAACAATTTTGAGAGGGATTTGAAAAGTTTCAATGGGAATGGGAAGAATTGGGACAAAAATTGGAAAAGTTTTAAGGGACTTTGAAAAAATTTCAACTGGAATTTTAGCCATTTTTTGACGTGAAATTGTAAACATGTGGACATGGATTTTGAAAATTCTAGAGAGAATTTTAAAAGCTTCAACAGAATTTCTACAATTTTGAGACGGATTTGAAAAGTTTCAATGGGAATGGGAAAAATTGGGACAAAAACTGGAAAATTTTTCAGGGACTTTGAAAAAATTTCAACTGGAATTTTAGCCATTTTTTTACGTGAAATTGTAAACATGTGGCCATGGATTTTGAAAATTCTAGAGAGAATTTTAAAAGCTTCAACAGAATTTCAACAATTTTGAGAGGGATTTGAAAAGTTTCAATGGGAATGGGAAGAATTGGGACAAAAATTGGAAAATTTTTCAGGGACTTTGAAAAAATTTCAACTGGAATTTTAGCCATTTTTTGACGTGAAATTGTAAACATGTGGCCATGGATTTTGAAAATTCTAGAGAGAATTTTAAAAGCTTCAAGAGAATTTCAACAATTTTGAGAGGGATTTGAAAAGTTTCAATGGGAATGGGAAGAATTGGGACAAAAATTGGAAAATTTTTAAGGGACTTTGAAAAAATTTCAACTGGAATTTTAGCCATTTTTTGACATGAAATTGTAAACATGTGGACATGGATTTTGAAAATTCTAGAGAGAATTTTAAAAGCTTCAAGAGAATTTCAACAATTTTGAGAGGGATTTGAAAAGTTTCAATGGGAATGGGAAGAATTGGAACAAAAATTGGAAAATTTTTAAGGGACTTTGAAAAAATTTCAACTGGAATTTTAGCCATTTTTTGACGTGAAATTGTAAACATGTGGCCATGGATTTTGAAAATTCTAGAGAGAATTTTAAAAGCTTTAACAGAATTTCTACAATTTTGAGAGGGATTTGAAAAGTTTCAATGGGAATGGGAAGAATTGGGACAAAAATTGGAAAATTTTTAAGGGACTTTGAAAAAATTTCAACTGGAATTTTAGCCATTTTTTGACGTGAAATTGTAAACATGTGGACATGGATTTTGAAAATTCTAGAGAGAATTTTAAAAGCTTCAACAGAATTTCTACAATTTTGAGAGGGATTTGAAAAGTTTCAATGGGAATGGGAAGAATTGGGACAAAAATTGGAAAATTTTTAAGGGACTTTGAAAAAATTTCAACTGGAATTTTAGCCATTTTTTGACGTGAAATTGTAAACATGTGGCCATGGATTTTGAAAATTCTAGAGAGAATTTTAAAAGCTTCAACAGAATTTCAACAATTTTGAGAGGGATTTGAAAAGTTTCAATGGGAATGGGAAGAATTGGGACAAAAATTGGAAAATTTTTCAGGGACTTTGAAAAAATTTCAACTGGAATTTTAGCCATTTTTTGACGTGAAATTGTAAACATGTGGACATGGATTTTGAAAATTCTAGAGAGAATTTTAAAAGCTTCAAGAGAATTTCAACAATTTTGAGAGGGATTTGAAAAGTTTCAATGGGAATGGGAAGAATTGGGACAAAAATTGGAAAATTTTTAAGGGACTTTGAAAAAATTTCAACTGGAATTTTAGCCATTTTTTGACATGAAATTGTAAACATGTGGACATGGATTTTGAAAATTCTAGAGAGAATTTTAAAAGCTTCAACAGAATTTCAACAATTTTGAGAGGGATTTGAAAAGTTTCAATGGGAATGGGAAGAATTGGGACAAAAATTGGAAAATTTTTAAGGGACTTTGAAAAAATTTCAACTGGAATTTTAGCCATTTTTTGACGTGAAATTGTAAACATGTGGCCATGGATTTTGAAAATTCTAGAGAGAATTTTAAAAGCTTTAACAGAATTTCTACAATTTTGAGAGGGATTTGAAAAGTTTCAATGGGAATGGGAAGAATTGGGACAAAAATTGGAAAATTTTTAAGGGACTTTGAAAAAATTTCAACTGGAATTTTAGCCATTTTTTGACGTGAAATTGTAAACATGTGGACATGGATTTTGAAAATTCTAGAGAGAATTTTAAAAGCTTCAACAGAATTTCTACAATTTTGAGAGGGATTTGAAAAGTTTCAATGGGAATGGGAAGAATTGGGACAAAAATTGGAAAATTTTTAAGGGACTTTGAAAAAATTTCAACTGGAATTTTAGCCATTTTTTGACGTGAAATTGTAAACATGTGGCCATGGATTTTGAAAATTCTAGAGAGAATTTTAAAAGCTTCAACAGAATTTCAACAATTTTGAGAGGGATTTGAAAAGTTTCAATGGGAATGGGAAGAATTGGGACAAAAACTGGAAAATTTTTAAGGGACTTTGAAAAAATTTCAACTGGAATTTTAGCCATTTTTTGACATGAAATTGTAAACATGTGGACATGGATTTTGAAAATTCTAGAGAGAATTTTAAAAGCTTCAAGAGAATTTCAACAATTTTGAGAGGGATTTGAAAAGTTTCAATGGGAATGGGAAGAATTGGGACAAAAATTGGAAATTTTTTAAGGGACTTTGAAAAAATTTCAACTGGAATTTTAGCCATTTTTTGACGTGAAATTGTAAACATGTGGACATGGATTTTGAAAATTCTAGAGAGAATTTTCAAAGCTTCAAGAGAATTTCAACAATTTTGAGAGGGATTTGAAAAGTTTCAATGGGAATGGGAAGAAATGGACAAAAATTGGAAAATTTTTCAGGGACTTTGAAAAAATTTCAACTGGAATTTTAGCCATTTTTTGACGTGAAATTGTAAACATGTGGCCATGGATTTTGAAAATTCTAGAGAGAATTTTAAAAGCTTCAAGAGAATTTCAACAATTTTGAGAGGGATTTGAAAAGTTTCAATGGGAATGGGAAGAACTGGGACAAAAATTGGAAAATTTTTAAGGGACTTTGAAAAAATTTCAACTGGAATTTTAGCCATTTTTTGACGTGAAATTGTAAACATGTGGCCATGGATTTTGAAAATTCTAGAGAGAATTTTTAAAAAGCTTCAAGAGAATTTCAACAATTTTGAGAGGGATTTGAAAAGTTTCAATGGGAATGGGAAGAACTGGGACAAAAATTGGAAAATTTTTAAGGGACTTTGAAAAAATTTCAACTGGAATTTTAGCCATTTTTTGACGTGAAATTGTAAACATGTGGCCATGGATTTTGAAAATTCTAGAGAGAATTTTAAAAGCTTCAACAGAATTTCAACAATTTTGAGAGGGATTTGAAAAGTTTCAATGGGAATGGGAAGAATTGGGACAAAAATTGGAAAATTTTTAAGGGACTTTGAAAAAATTTCAACTGGAATTTTAGCCATTTTTTGACGTGAAATTGTAAACATGTGGCCATGGATTTTGAAAATTCTAGAGAGAATTTTAAAAGCTTCAAGAGAATTTCAACAATTTTGAGAGGGATTTGAAAAGTTTCAATGGGAATGGGAAGAATTGGGACAAAAATTGGAAAATTTTTAAGGGACTTTGAAAAATTTCAACTGGAATTTTAGCCATTTTTTGACATGAAATTGTAAACATGTGGACATGGATTTTGAAAATTCTAGAGAGAATTTTAAAAGCTTCAAGAGAATTTCAACAATTTTGAGAGGGATTTGAAAAGTTTCAATGGGAATGGGAAGAATTGGAACAAAAATTGGAAAATTTTTAAGGGACTTTGAAAAATTTCAACTGGAATTTTAGCCATTTTTTGACGTGAAATTGTAAACATGTGGCCATGGATTTTGAAAATTCTAGAGAGAATTTTAAAAGCTTTAACAGAATTTCTACAATTTTGAGAGGGATTTGAAAAGTTTCAATGGGAATGGGAAGAATTGGGACAAAAATTGGAAAATTTTTAAGGGACTTTGAAAAAATTTCAACTGGAATTTTAGCCATTTTTTGACGTGAAATTGTAAACATGTGGACATGGATTTTGAAAATTCTAGAGAGAATTTTAAAAGCTTCAACAGAATTTCTACAATTTTGAGAGGGATTTGAAAAGTTTCAATGGGAATGGGAAGAATTGGGACAAAAATTGGAAAATTTTTAAGGGACTTTGAAAAAATTTCAACTGGAATTTTAGCCATTTTTTGACGTGAAATTGTAAACATGTGGCCATGGATTTTGAAAATTCTAGAGAGAATTTTAAAAGCTTCAACAGAATTTCTACAATTTTGAGAGGGATTTGAAAAGTTTCAATGGGAATGGGAAGAATTGGGACAAAAACTGGAAAATTTTTAAGGGACTTTGAAAAAATTTCAACTGGAATTTTAGCCATTTTTTGACATGAAATTGTAAACATGTGGACATGGATTTTGAAAATTCTAGAGAGAATTTTAAAAGCTTCAAGAGAATTTCAACAATTTTGAGAGGGATTTGCAAAGTTTCAATGGGAATGGGAAGAATTGGGACAAAAATTGGAAAATTTTTAAGGGACTTTGAAAAAATTTCAACTGGAATTTTAGCCATTTTTTGACGTGAAATTGTAAACATGTGGACATGGATTTTGAAAATTCTAGAGAGAATTTTCAAAGCTTCAAGAGAATTTCAACAATTTTGAGAGGGATTTGAAAAGTTTCAATGGGAATGGGAAGAACTGGGACAAAAATTGGAAAATTTTTAAGGGACTTTGAAAAAATTTCAACTGGAATTTTAGCCATTTTTTGACGTGAAATTGTAAACATGTGGCCATGGATTTTGAAAATTCTAGAGAGAATTTTTAAAGCTTCAAGAGAATTTCAACAATTTTGAGAGGGATTTGAAAAGTTTCAATGGGAATGGGAAGAACTGGGACAAAAATTGGAAAATTTTTAAGGGACTTTGAAAAAATTTCAACTGGAATTTTAGCCATTTTTTGACGTGAAATTGTAAACATGTGGCCATGGATTTTGAAAATTCTAGAGAGAATTTTTAAAGCTTCAACAGAATTTCTACAATTTTGAGACGGATTTGAAAAGTTTCAATGGGAATGGGAAAAATTGGGACAAAAACTGGAAAATTTTTAAGGGACTTTGAAAAAATTTCAACTGGAATTTTAGCCATTTTTTGACGTGAAATTGTAAACATGTGGCCATGGATTTTGAAAATTCTAGAGAGAATTTTAAAAGCTTCAACAGAATTTCTACAATTTTGAGAGGGATTTGAAAAGTTTCAATGGGAATGGGAAGAATTGGGACAAAAATTGGAAAATTTTTCAGGGACTTTGAAAAAATTTCAACTGGAATTTTAGCCATTTTTTGACGTGAAATTGTAAACATGTGGACATGGATTTTGAAAATTCTAGAGAGAATTTTAAAAGCTTCAACAGAATTTCAACAATTTTGAGAGGGATTTGAAAAGTTTCAATGGGAATGGGGAAGAATTGGGACAAAAATTGGAAAATTTTTAAGGGACTTTGAAAAAATTTCAACTGGAATTTTAGCCATTTTTTGACATGAAATTGTAAACATGTGGACATGGATTTTGAAAATTCTAGAGAGAATTTTAAAAGCTTCAAGAGAATTTCAACAATTTTGAGAGGGATTTGAAAAGTTTCAATGGGAATGGGAAGAATTGGAACAAAAATTGGAAAATTTTTAAGGGACTTTGAAAAAATTTCAACTGGAATTTAGCCATTTTTTGACGTGAAATTGTAAACATGTGGCCATGGATTTTGAAAATTCTAGAGAGAATTTTAAAAGCTTTAACAGAATTTCTACAATTTTGAGAGGGATTGAAAAGTTTCAATGGGAATGGGAAGAATTGGGACAAAAATTGGAAAATTTTTAAGGGACTTTGAAAAAAATTTCAACTGGAATTTTAGCATTTTTTTTACGTGGAATTGTAAACATGTGGACATGGATTTTGAAAATTCTAGAGAGAATTTTCAAAGCTTCAAGAGAATTTCAACAATTTGAGAGGGATTTGAAAAGTTTCAATGGGAATGGGAAGAATTGGGACAAAAATTGGAAAATTTTTAAGGGACTTTTAAAAAATTTCAACTGGATTTTAGCCATTTTTTGACATGAAATTGTAAACATGTGGACATGGATTTTGAAAATTCTAGAGAGAATTTTAAAAGCTTCAAGAGAATTTCAACAATTTTGAGAGGGATTTGAAAAGTTTCAATGGGAATGGGAAGAATTGGGGACAAAAATTGGAAAATTTTTAAGGGACTTTGAAAAAATTTCAACTGGAATTTAGCCATTTTTTGACGTGAAATTGTAAACATGTGGACATGGATTTTGAAAATTCTAGAGAGAATTTTTAAAAGCTTCAAGAGAATTTCAACAATTTTGAGAGGGATTTGAAAATTTCAATGGGAATGGCAAGAATTGGGACAAAAATTGGAAAGTTTTAAGGGACTTTGAAAAAATTTCAACTGGAATTTTAGCCATTTTTTGACGTGAAATTGTAAACATGTGGACATGGATTTTGAAAATTCTAGAGAGAATTTTAAAAGCTTCAAGAGAATTTCAACAATTTTGAGAGGGATTTGAAAAGTTTCAATGGGAATGGGAAGAATTGGGACAAAAATTGGAAAATTTTTAAGGGACTTTGAAAAAATTTCAACTGGAATTTTAGCCATTTTTTGACGTGAAATTGTAAACATGTGGACATGGATTTTGAAAATTCTAGAGAGAATTTTCAAAGCTTCAAGAGAATTTCAACAATTTTGAGAGGGATTTGAAAAGTTTCAATGGGAATGGGAAGAACTGGGACAAAAATTGGAAAATTTTTAAGGGACTTTGAAAAAATTACAACTGGAATTTTAGCCATTTTTTGACGTGAAATTGTAAACATGTGGACATGGATTTTGAAAATTCTAGAGAGAATTTTAAAAGCTTCAAGAGAATTTCAACAATTTTGAGAGCGATTTGAAAAGTTTCAATGGGAATGGGAAGAATTGGGACAAAAATTGGAAAATTTTTAAGGGACTTTGAAAAAATTTCAACTGGAATTTTAGCCATTTTTTGACGTGAAATTGTAAACATGTGGCCATGGATTTTGAAAATTCTAGAGAGAATTTTAAAAGCTTCAAGAGAATTTCAACAATTTTGAGAGGGATTTGAAAAGTTTCAATGGGAATGGGAAGAATTGGGACAAAAATTGGAAAATTTTTAAGGGACTTTGAAAAAATTTCAACTGGAATTTTAGCCATTTTTTGACATGAAATTGTAAACATGTGGACATGGATTTTGAAAATTCTAGAGAGAATTTTAAAAGCTTCAAGAGAATTTCAACAATTTTGAGAGGGATTTGAAAAGTTTCAATGGGAATGGGAAGAATTGGAACAAAAATTGGAAAATTTTTAAGGGACTTTGAAAAAATTTCAACTGGAATTTTAGCCATTTTTTGACGTGAAATTGTAAACATGTGGACATGGATTTTGAAAATTCTAGAGAGAATTTTAAAAGCTTTAACAGAATTTCTACAATTTTGAGAGGGATTTGAAAAGTTTCAATGGGAATGGGAAGAATTGGGACAAAAATTGGAAAATTTTTAAGGGACTTTGAAAAAATTTCAACTGGAATTTTAGCCATTTTTTGACGTGAAATTGTAAACATGTGGCCATGGATTTTGAAAATTCTAGAGAGAATTTTCAAAGCTTCAAGAGAATTTCAACAATTTTGAGAGGGATTTGAAAAGTTTCAATGGGAATGGGAAGAATTGGGACAAAAATTGGAAAATTTTTAAGGGACTTTGAAAAAATTTCAACTGGAATTTTAGCCATTTTTTGACGTGAAATTGTAAACATGTGGACATGGATTTTGAAAATTCTAGAGAGAATTTTAAAAGCTTCAAGAGAATTTCAACAATTTTGAGAGGGATTTGAAAAGTTTCAATGGGAATGGCAAGAATTGGGACAAAAATTGGAAAAGTTTTAAGGGACTTTGAAAAAATTTCAACTGGAATTTTAGCCATTTTTTGACGTGAAATTGTAAACATGTGGACATGGATTTTGAAAATTCTAGAGAGAATTTTAAAAGCTTCAAGAGAATTTCAACAATTTTGAGAGGGATTTGAAAAGTTTCAATGGGAATGGGAAGAATTGGGACAAAAATTGGAAAATTTTTAAGGGACTTTGAAAAAATTTCAACTGGAATTTTAGCCATTTTTTGACGTGAAATTGTAAACATGTGGACATGGATTTTGAAAATTCTAGAGAGAATTTTCAAAGCTTCAAGAGAATTTCAACAATTTTGAGAGGGATTTGAAAAGTTTCAATGGGAATGGGAAGAACTGGGACAAAAATTGGAAAATTTTTAAGGGACTTTGAAAAAATTTCAACTGGAATTTTAGCCATTTTTTGACGTGAAATTGTAAACATGTGGACATGGATTTTGAAAATTCTAGAGAGAATTTTAAAAGCTTCAAGAGAATTTCAACAATTTTGAGAGCGATTTGAAAAGTTTCAATGGGAATGGGAAGAATTGGGACAAAAATTGGAAAATTTTTAAGGGACTTTGAAAAAATTTCAACTGGAATTTTAGCCATTTTTTGACGTGAAATTGTAAACATGTGGCCATGGATTTTGAAAATTCTAGAGAGAATTTTAAAAGCTTCAAGAGAATTTCAACAATTTTGAGAGGGATTTGAAAAGTTTCAATGGGAATGGGAAAAATTGGGACAAAAATTGGAAAATTTTTAAGGGACTTTGAAAAAATTTCAACTGGAATTTTAGCCATTTTTTGACGTGAAATTGTAAACATGTGGCCATGGATTTTGAAAATTCTAGAGAGAATTTTAAAAGCTTCAAGAGAATTTCAACAATTTTGAGAGGGATTTGAAAAGTTTCAATGGGAATGGGAAGAATTGGGACAAAAATTGGAAAATTTTTAAGGGACTTTGAAAAAATTTCAACTGGAATTTTAGCCATTTTTTGACGTGAAATTGTAAACATGTGGCCATGGATTTTGAAAATTCTAGAGAGAATTTTAAAAGCTTCAAGAGAATTTCAACAATTTTGAGAGGGATTTGAAAAGTTTCAATGGGAATGGGAAGAATTGGGACAAAAATTGGAAAATTTTTCAGGGACTTTGAAAAAATTTCAACTGGAATTGTAGCCATTTTTTGACGTGAAATTGTAAACATGTGGACATGGATTTTGAAAATTCTAGAGAGAATTTTAAAATCTTCAAGAGAATTTCAACAATTTTGAGAGGGATTTGAAAAGTTTCAATGGGAATGGGAAGAATTGGGACAAAAATTGGAAAATTTTTCAGGGACTTTGAAAAAATTTCAACTGGAATTTTAGCATTTTTTTTACGTGGAATTGTAAACATGTGGACATGGATTTTGAAAATTCTAGAGAGAATTTTAAAAGCTTCAAGAGAATTTCAACAATTTTGAGAGGGATTTGAAAAGTTTCAATGGGAATGGGAAGAATTGGGACAAAAATTGGAAAATTTTTAAGGGACTTTGAAAAAATTTCAACTGGAATTTTAGCATTTTTTTTACGTGAAATTGTAAACATGTGGACATGGATTTTGAAAATTCTAGAGAGAATTTTAAAAGCTTCAAGAGAATTTCAACAATTTTGAGAGGGATTTGAAAAGTTTCAATGGGAATGGGAAGAATTGGGACAAAAATTGGAAAATTTTTAAGGGACTTTGAAAAAATTTCAACTGGAATTTTAGCCATTTTTTGACGTGAAATTGTAAACATGTGGACATGGATTTTGAAAATTCTAGAGAGAATTTTAAAAGCTTCAACAGAATTTCAACAATTTTGAGAGGGATTTGAAAAGTTTCAATGGGAATGGGAAGAATTGGGACAAAAATTGGAAAACTTTTAAGGGACTTTGAAAAAATTTCAACTGGAATTTTAGCCATTTTTTGACGTGAAATTGTAAACATGTGGACATGGATTTTGAAAATTCTAGAGAGAATTTTAAAAGCTTCAAGAGAATTTCAACAATTTTGAGAGGGATTTGAAAAGTTTCAATGGGAATGGGAAGAATTGGGACAAAAATTGGAAAATTTTTAAGGGACTTTGAAAAAATTTCAACTGGAATTTTAGCAATTTTTTTATGTGAAATTGTAAACATGTGGACATGGATTTTGAAAATTCTAGAGAGAATTTTAAAAGCTTCAAGAGAATTTCAACAATTTTGAGAGGGATTTGAAAAGTTTCAATGGGAATGGGAAGAATTGGGACAAAAATTGGAAAATTTTTCAGGGACTTTGAAAAAATTTCAACTGGAATTTTAGCATTTTTTTTACGTGGAATTGTAAACATGTGGACATGGATTTTGAAAATTCTAGAGAGAATTTTAAAAGCTTCAAGAGAATTTCAACAATTTTGAGAGGGATTTGAAAAGTTTCAATGGGAATGGGAAGAATTGGGACAAAAATTGGAAAATTTTTAAGAGACTTTGAAAAAATTTCAACTGGAATTTTAGCATTTTTTTTACGTGGAATTGTAAACATGTGGACATGGATTTTGAAAATTCTAGAGAGAATTTTAAAAGCTTCAAGAGAATTTCAACAATTTTGAGAGGGATTTGAAAAGTTTCAATGGGAATGGGAAGAGTTGGGACAAAAATTGGAAAATTTTTAAGGGACTTTGAAAAAATTTCAACTGGAATTTTAGCAATTTTTTGACGTGAAATTGTAAACATGTGGACATGGATTTTGAAAATTCTAGAGAGAATTTTAAAAGCTTCAAGAGAATTTCAACAATTTTGACAGGGATTTGAAAAGTTTCAATGGGAATGGGAAGAATTGAAACAAAAATTGGAAAATTTTTAAGGGACTTTGAAAAAATTTCAACTGGAATTTTAGCCATTTTTTGACGTGAAATTGTAAACATGTGGCCATGGATTTTGAAAATTCTAGGGAGAATTTTAAAAGCTTCAAGAGAATTTCAACAATTTTGAGAGGGATTTGAAAAGTTTCAATGGGAATGGGAAGAATTGGGACAAAAATTGGAAAATTTTTAAGGGACTTTGAAAAAATTTCAACTGGAATTTTAGCCATTTTTTGACGTGAAATTGTAAACATGTGGCCATAAATTTTGAAAATACTAGAGAGAATTTTAAAAGCTTCAAGAGAATTTCAACAATTTTGAGAGGGATTTGAAAAGTTTCAATGGGAATGGGAAGAATTGGGACAAAAATTGGAAAATTTTTAAGGGACTTTGAAAAAATTTCAACTGGAATTTTAGCCATTTTTTGACGTGAAATTGTAAACATGTGGCCATGGATTTTGAAAATTCTAGAGAGAATTTTAAAAGCTTCAAGAGAATTTCAACAATTTTGAGAGGGATTTGAAAAGTTTCAATGGGAATGGGAAGAATTGGGACAAAAATTGGAAAATTTTGAAGGGACTTTGAAAAAATTTCAACTGGAATTTTAGCATTTTTTTTACGTGGAATTGTAAACATGTGGACATGGATTTTGAAAATTCTAGAGAGAATTTTAAAAGCTTCAAGAGAATTTCAACAATTTTGAGAGGGATTTGAAAAGTTTCAATGGGAATGGGAAGAATTGGGACAAAAATTGGAAAATTTTTAAGGGACTTTGAAAAAATTTCAACTGGAATTTTAGCATTTTTTTTACGTGGAATTGTAAACATGTGGACATGGATTTTGAAAATTCTAGAGAGAATTTTAAAAGCTTCAAGAGAATTTCAACAATTTTGAGAGGGATTTGAAAAGTTTCAATGGGAATGGGAAGAATTGGGACAAAAATTGGAAAATTTTGAAGGGACTTTGAAAAAATTTCAACTGGAATTTTAGCATTTTTTTTACGTGGAATTGTAAACATGTGGCCATGGATTTTGAAAATTCTAGAGAGAATTTTAAAAGCTTCAAGAGAATTTCAACAATTTTGAGAGGGATTTGAAAAGTTTCAATGGGAATGGGAAGAATTGGGACAAAAATTGGAAAATTTTTAAGGGACTTTGAAAAAATTTCAACTGGAAGTTTAGCCATTTTTTGACGTGAAATTGTAAACATGTGGACATGGATTTTGAAAATTCTAGAGAGAATTTTAAAAGCTTCAAGAGAATTTCAACAATTTTGACAGGGATTTGAAAAGTTTCAATGGGAATGGGAAGAATTGGGACAAAAATTGGAAAATTTTTAAGGGACTTTGAAAAAATTTCAACTGGAATTTTAGCATTTTTTTTACGTGGAATTGTAAACATGTGGCCATGGATTTTGAAAATTCTAGAGAGAATTTTAAAAGCTTCAAGAGAATTTCAACAATTTTGAGAGGGATTTGAAAAGTTTCAATGGGAATGGGAAGAATTGGGACAAAAATTGGAAAATTTTTAAGGGACTTTGAAAAAATTTCAACTGGAATTTTAGCCATTTTTTGACGTGAAATTGTAAACATGTGGCCATGGATTTTGAAAATTCTAGAGAGAATTTTAAAAGCTTCAAGAGAATTTCAACAATTTTGAGAGGGATTTGAAAAGTTTCAATGGGAATGGAAGAATTGGGACAAAAATTGGAAAATTTTTAAGGGACTTTGAAAAAATTTCAACTGGAATTTTAGCCATTTTTTGACGTGAAATTGTAAACATGTGGACATGGATTTTGAAAATTCTAGAGAGAATTTTAAAAGCTTCAAGAGAATTTCAACAATTTTGAGAGGGATTTGAAAAGTTTCAATGGGAATGGGAAGAGTTGGGACAAAAATTGGAAAATTTTTAAGGGACTTTGAAAAAATTTCAACTGGAATTTTAGCCATTTTTTGACGTGAAATTGTAAACATGTGGACATGGATTTTGAAAATTCTAGAGAGAATTTTAAAAGCTTCAAGAGAATTTCAACAATTTTGACAGGGATTTGAAAAGTTTCAATGGGAATGGGAAGAATTGAAACAAAAATTGGAAAATTTTTAAGGGACTTTGAAAAAATTTCAACTGGAATTTTAGCCATTTTTTGACGTGAAATTGTAAACATGTGGCCATGGATTTTGAAAATTCTAGAGAGAATTTTAAAAGCTTCAAGAGAATTTCAACAATTTTGAGAGGGATTTGAAAAGTTTCAATGGGAATGGGAAGAATTGGGACAAAAATTGGAAAATTTTTAAGGGACTTTGAAAAAATTTCAACTGGAATTTTAGCCATTTTTTGACGTGAAATTGTAAACATGTGGCCATAAATTTTGAAAATACTAGAGAGAATTTTAAAAGCTTCAAGAGAATTTCAACAATTTTGAGAGGGATTTGAAAAGTTTCAATGGGAATGGGAAGAATTGGGACAAAAATTGGAAAATTTTTAAGGGACTTTGAAAAAATTTCAACTGGAATTTTAGCCATTTTTTGACGTGAAATTGTAAACATGTGGCCATGGATTTTGAAAATTCTAGAGAGAATTTTAAAAGCTTCAAGAGAATTTCAACAATTTTGAGAGGGATTTGAAAAGTTTCAATGGGAATGGGAAGAATTGGGACAAAAATTGGAAAATTTTGAAGGGACTTTGAAAAAATTTCAACTGGAATTTTAGCATTTTTTTTACGTGGAATTGTAAACATGTGGACATGGATTTTGAAAATTCTAGAGAGAATTTTAAAAGCTTCAAGAGAATTTCAACAATTTTGAGAGGGATTTGAAAAGTTTCAATGGGAATGGGAAGAATTGGGACAAAAATTGGAAAATTTTTAAGGGACTTTGAAAAAATTTCAACTGGAATTTTAGCATTTTTTTACGTGGAATTGTAAACATGTGGACATGGATTTTGAAAATTCTAGAGAGAATTTTAAAAGCTTCAAGAGAATTTCAACAATTTTGAGAGGGATTTGAAAAGTTTCAATGGGAATGGGAAGAATTGGGACAAAAATTGGAAAATTTTTCAGGGACTTTGAAAAAATTTCAACTGGAATTTTAGCATTTTTTTTACGTGGAATTGTAAACATGTGGCCATGGATTTTGAAAATTCTAGAGAGAATTTTAAAAGCTTCAAGAGAATTTCAACAATTTTGAGAGGGATTTGAAAAGTTTCAATGGGAATGGGAAGAATTGGGACAAAAATTGGAAAATTTTTAAGGGACTTTGAAAAAATTTCAACTGGAAGTTTAGCCATTTTTTGACGTGAAATTGTAAACATGTGGACATGGATTTTGAAAATTCTAGAGAGAATTTTAAAAGCTTCAAGAGAATTTCAACAATTTTGACAGGGATTTGAAAAGTTTCAATGGGAATGGGAAGAATTGGGACAAAAATTGGAAAATTTTTAAGGGACTTTGAAAAAATTTCAACTGGAATTTTAGCATTTTTTTTACGTGGAATTGTAAACATGTGGCCATGGATTTTGAAAATTCTAGAGAGAATTTTAAAAGCTTCAAGAGAATTTCAACAATTTTGAGAGGGATTTGAAAAGTTTCAATGGGAATGGGAAGAATTGGGACAAAAATTGGAAAATTTTTAAGGGACTTTGAAAAAATTTCAACTGGAATTTTAGCCATTTTTTGACGTGAAATTGTAAACATGTGGCCATGGATTTTGAAAATTCTAGAGAGAATTTTAAAAGCTTCAAGAGAATTTCAACAATTTTGAGAGGGATTTGAAAAGTTTCAATGGGAATGGAAGAATTGGGACAAAAATTGGAAAATTTTTAAGGGACTTTGAAAAAATTTCAACTGGAATTTTAGCCATTTTTTGACGTGAAATTGTAAACATGTGGACATGGATTTTGAAAATTCTAGAGAGAATTTTAAAAGCTTCAAGAGAATTTCAACAATTTTGAGAGGGATTTGAAAAGTTTCAATGGGAATGGGAAGAATTGGGACAAAAATTGGAAAATTTTTAAGGGACTTGGAAAAAATTTCAACTGGAATTTTAGCCATTTTTTGACGTGAAATTGTAAACATGTTGAAGTGGATTTTGAAAATTCTAGAGAGAATTTTAAAAGCTTCAAGAGAATTTCAACAATTTTGAGAGCGATTTGAAAAGTTTCAATGGGAATGGGAAGAATTGGGACAAAAATTGGAAAATTTTTAAGGGACTTTGAAAAAATTTCAACTGGAATTTTAGCCATTTTTTGACGTGAAATTGTAAACATGTTGAAGTGGATTTTGAAAATTCTAGAGAGAATTTTAAAAGCTTCAAGAGAATTTCAACAATTTTGAGAGCGATTTGAAAAGTTTCAATGGGAATGGGAAGAATTGGGACAAAAATTGGAAAATTTTTAAGGGACTTTGAAAAAATTTCAACTGGAATTTTAGCCATTTTTTGACGTGAAATTGTAAACATGTGGCCATGGATTTTGAAAATTCTAGAGAGAATTTTAAAAGCTTCAAGAGAATTTCAACAATTTTGAGACGGATTTGAAAAGTTTCAATGGGAATGGGAAAAATTGGGACAAAAATTGGAAAATTTTTAAGGGACTTTGAAAAAATTTCAACTGGAATTTTAGCCATTTTTTGACGTGAAATTGTAAACATGTGGCCATGGATTTTGAAAATTCTAGAGAGAATTTTAAAAGCTTCAAGAGAATTTCAACAATTTTGAGAGGGATTTGAAAAGTTTCAATGGGAATGGGAAGAATTGGGACAAAAATTGGAAAATTTTGAAGGGACTTTGAAAAAATTTCAACTGGAATTTTAGCATTTTTTTTACGTGGAATTGTAAACATGTGGACATGGATTTTGAAAATTCTAGAGAGAATTTTAAAAGCTTCAAGAGAATTTCAACAATTTTGAGAGGGATTTGAAAAGTTTCAATGGGAATGGGAAGAATTGGGACAAAAATTGGAAAATTTTTAAGGGACTTTGAAAAAATTTCAACTGGAATTTTAGCATTTTTTTTACGTGGAATTGTAAACATGTGGACATGGATTTTGAAAATTCTAGAGAGAATTTTAAAAGCTTCAAGAGAATTTCAACAATTTTGAGAGGGATTTGAAAAGTTTCAATGGGAATGGGAAGAATTGGGACAAAAATTGGAAAATTTTTCAGGGACTTTGAAAAAATTTCAACTGGAATTTTAGCATTTTTTTTACGTGGAATTGTAAACATGTGGCCATGGATTTTGAAAATTCTAGAGAGAATTTTAAAAGCTTCAAGAGAATTTCAACAATTTTGAGAGGGATTTGAAAAGTTTCAATGGGAATGGGAAGAATTGGGACAAAAATTGGAAAATTTTTAAGGGACTTTGAAAAAATTTCAACTGGAAGTTTAGCCATTTTTTGACGTGAAATTGTAAACATGTGGACATGGATTTTGAAAATTCTAGAGAGAATTTTAAAAGCTTCAAGAGAATTTCAACAATTTTGACAGGGATTTGAAAAGTTTCAATGGGAATGGGAAGAATTGGGACAAAAATTGGAAAATTTTTAAGGGACTTTGAAAAAATTTCAACTGGAATTTTAGCATTTTTTTTACGTGGAATTGTAAACATGTGGCCATGGATTTTGAAAATTCTAGAGAGAATTTTAAAAGCTTCAAGAGAATTTCAACAATTTTGAGAGGGATTTGAAAAGTTTCAATGGGAATGGGAAGAATTGGGACAAAAATTGGAAAATTTTTAAGGGACTTTGAAAAAATTTCAACTGGAATTTTAGCCATTTTTTGACGTGAAATTGTAAACATGTGGACATGGATTTTGAAAATTCTAGAGAGAATTTTAAAAGCTTCAACAGAATTTCAACAATTTTGAGAGGGATTTGAAAAGTTTCAATGGGAATGGGAAGAATTGGGACAAAAATTGGAAAATTTTTAAGGGACTTGGAAAAAATTTCAACTGGAATTTTAGCCATTTTTTGACGTGAAATTGTAAACATGTTGAAGTGGATTTTGAAAATTCTAGAGAGAATTTTAAAAGCTTCAAGAGAATTTCAACAATTTTGAGAGCGATTTGAAAAGTTTCAATGGGAATGGGAAGAATTGGGACAAAAATTGGAAAATTTTTAAGGGACTTTGAAAAAATTTCAACTGGAATTTTAGCCATTTTTTGACGTGAAATTGTAAACATGTGGCCATGGATTTTGAAAATTCTAGAGAGAATTTTAAAAGCTTCAAGAGAATTTCAACAATTTTGAGACGGATTTGAAAAGTTTCAATGGGAATGGGAAAAATTGGGACAAAAATTGGAAAATTTTTAAGGGACTTTGAAAAAATTTCAACTGGAATTTTAGCCATTTTTTGACGTGAAATTGTAAACATGTGGCCATGGATTTTGAAAATTCTAGAGAGAATTTTAAAAGCTTCAAGAGAATTTCAACAATTTTGAGAGGGATTTGAAAAGTTTCAATGGGAATGGGAAGAATTGGGACAAAAATTGGAAAATTTTTAAGGGACTTTGAAAAAATTTCAACTGGAATTTTAGCCATTTTTTGACGTGAAATTGTAAACATGTTGAAGTGGATTTTGAAAATTCTAGAGAGAATTTTAAAAGCTTCAAGAGAATTTCAACAATTTTGAGAGGGATTTGAAAAGTTTCAATGGGAATGGGAAGAATTGGGACAAAAATTGGAAAATTTTTAAGGGACTTTGAAAAAATTTCAACTGGAATTTTAGCCATTTTTTGACGTGAAATTGTAAACATGTGGACATGGATTTTGAAAATTCTAGAGAGAATTTTAAAAGCTTCAACAGAATTTCAACAATTTTGAGAGGGATTTGAAAAGTTTCAATGGGAATGGGAAGAATTGGGACAAAAATTGGAAAACTTTTAAGGGACTTTGAAAAAATTTCAACTGGAATTTTAGCCATTTTTTGACGTGAAATTGTAAACATGTGGCCATGGATTTTGAAAATTCTAGAGAGAATTTTAAAAGCTTCAAGAGAATTTCAACAATTTTGAGAGGGATTTGAAAAGTTTCAATGGGAATGGGAAGAATTGGGACAAAAATTGGAAAATTTTTCAGGGACTTTGAAAAAATTTCAACTGGAATTTTAGCCATTTTTTGACGTGAAATTGTAAACATGTGGCCATGGATTTCGAAAATTCTAGAGAGAATTTTAAAAGCTTCAAGAGAATTTCAACAATTTTGAGAGGGATTTGAAAAGTTTCAATGGGAATGGGAAGAATTGGGACAAAAATTGGAAAATTTTTAAGGGACTTTGAAAAAATTTCAACTGGAATTTTAGCCATTTTTTGACGTGAAATTGTAAACATGTGGCCATGGATTTTGAAAATTCTAGAGAGAATTTTAAAAGCTTCAAGAGAATTTCAACAATTTTGAGAGGGATTTGAAAAGTTTCAATGGGAATGGGAAGAATTGGGACAAAAATTGGAAAATTTTTAAGGGACTTTGAAAAAATTTCAACTGGAATTTTAGCATTTTTTTTACGTGGAATTGTAAACATGTGGCCATGGATTTTGAAAATTCTAGAGAGAATTTTAAAAGCTTCAAGAGAATTTCAACAATTTTGAGAGGGATTTGAAAAGTTTCAATGGGAATGGGAAGAATTGGGACAAAAATTGGAAAATTTTTAAGGGACTTTGAAAAAATTTCAACTGGAATTTTAGCCATTTTTTGACGTGAAATTGTAAACATGTGGCCATGGATTTTGAAAATTCTAGAGAGAATTTTAAAAGCTTCAAGAGAATTTCAACAATTTTGAGAGGGATTTGAAAAGTTTCAATGGGAATGGAAGAATTGGGACAAAAATTGGAAAATTTTTAAGGGACTTTGAAAAAATTTCAACTGGAATTTTAGCCATTTTTTGACGTGAAATTGTAAACATGTGGACATGGATTTTGAAAATTCTAGAGAGAATTTTAAAAGCTTCAAGAGAATTTCAACAATTTTGAGAGGGATTTGAAAAGTTTCAATGGGAATGGGAAGAATTGGGACAAAAATTGGAAAATTTTTAAGGGACTTGGAAAAAATTTCAACTGGAATTTTAGCCATTTTTTGACGTGAAATTGTAAACATGTTGAAGTGGATTTTGAAAATTCTAGAGAGAATTTTAAAAGCTTCAAGAGAATTTCAACAATTTTGAGAGGGATTTGAAAAGTTTCAATGGGAATGGGAAGAATTGGGACAAAAATTGGAAAATTTTTAAGGGACTTTGAAAAAATTTCAACTGGAATTTTAGCCATTTTTTGACGTGAAATTGTAAACATGTGGCCATGGATTTTGAAAATTCTAGAGAGAATTTTAAAAGCTTCAAGAGAATTTCAACAATTTTGAGACGGATTTGAAAAGTTTCAATGGGAATGGGAAAAATTGGGACAAAAATTGGAAAATTTTTAAGGGACTTTGAAAAAATTTCAACTGGAATTTTAGCCATTTTTTGACGTGAAATTGTAAACATGTGGCCATGGATTTTGAAAATTCTAGAGAGAATTTTAAAAGCTTCAAGAGAATTTCAACAATTTTGAGAGGGATTTGAAAAGTTTCAATGGGAATGGGAAGAATTGGGACAAAAATTGGAAAATTTTTAAGGGACTTTGAAAAAATTTCAACTGGAATTTTAGCCATTTTTTGACGTGAAATTGTAAACATGTGGCCATGGATTTTGAAAATTCTAGAGAGAATTTTAAAAGCTTCAAGAGAATTTCAACAATTTTGAGAGGGATTTGAAAAGTTTCAATGGGAATGGGAAGAATTGGGACAAAAATTGGAAAATTTTTAAGGGACTTTGAAAAAATTTCAACTGGAATTTTAGCCATTTTTTGACATGAAATTGTAAACATGTGGACATGGATTTTGAAAATTCTAGAGAGAATTTTAAAAGCTTCAAGAGAATTTCAACAATTTTGAGAGGGATTTGAAAAGTTTCAATGGGAATGGGAAGAATTGGGACAAAAATTGGAAAATTTTTAAGGGACTTTGAAAAAATTTCAACTGGAATTTTAGCCATTTTTTGACGTGAAATTGTAAACATGTGGACATGGATTTTGAAAATTCTAGAGAGAATTTTAAAAGCTTTAACAGAATTTCTACAATTTTGAGAGGGATTTGAAAAGTTTCAATGGGAATGGGAAGAATTGGGACAAAAATTGGAAAATTTTTAAGGGACTTTGAAAAAATTTCAACTGGAATTTTAGCCATTTTTTGACGTGAAATTGTAAACATGTGGCCATGGATTTCGAAAATTCTAGAGAGAATTTTAAAAGCTTCAAGAGAATTTCAACAATTTTGAGAGGGATTTGAAAAGTTTCAATGGGAATGGGAAGAATTGGGACAAAAATTGGAAAATTTTTAAGGGACTTTGAAAAAATTTCAACTGGAATTTTAGCCATTTTTTGACGTGAAATTGTAAACATGTGGCCATGGATTTTGAAAATTCTAGAGAGAATTTTAAAAGCTTCAAGAGAATTTCAACAATTTTGAGAGGGATTTGAAAAGTTTCAATGGGAATGGGAAGAATTGGGACAAAAATTGGAAAATTTTTAAGGGACTTTGAAAAAATTTCAACTGGAATTTTAGCATTTTTTTTACGTGGAATTGTAAACATGTGGACATGGATTTTGAAAATTCTAGAGAGAATTTTAAAAGCTTCAAGAGAATTTCAACAATTTTGAGAGGGATTTGAAAAGTTTCAATGGGAATGGGAAGAATTGGGACAAAAATTGGAAAATTTTTCAGGGACTTTGAAAAAATTTCAACTGGAATTTTAGCCATTTTTTGACGTGAAATTGTAAACATGTGGACATGGATTTTGAAAATTCTAGAGAGAATTTTAAAAGCTTCAACAGAATTTCAACAATTTTGAGAGGGATTTGAAAAGTTTCAATGGGAATGGGAAGAATTGGGACAAAAATTGGAAAATTTTTCAGGGACTTTGAAAAAATTTCAACTGGAATTTTAGCCATTTTTTGACGTGAAATTGTAAACATGTGGACATGGATTTTGAAAATTCTAGAGAGAATTTTAAAAGCTTCAACAGAATTTCAACAATTTTGAGAGGGATTTGAAAAGTTTCAATGGGAATGGGAAGAATTGGGACAAAAATTGGAAAATTTTTAAGGGACTTTGAAAAAATTTCAACTGGAATTTTAGCATTTTTTTTACGTGAAATTGTAAACATGTGGACATGGATTTTGAAAATTCTAGAGAGAATTTTAAAAGCTTCAAGAGAATTTCAACAATTTTGAGAGGGATTTGAAAAGTTTCAATGGGAATGGGAAGAATTGGGACAAAAATTGGAAAATTTTTAAGGGACTTTGAAAAAATTTCAACTGGAATTTTAGCCATTTTTTGACGTGAAATTGTAAACATGTGGACATGGATTTTGAAAATTCTAGAGAGAATTTTAAAAGCTTCAACAGAATTTCAACAATTTTGAGAGGGATTTGAAAAGTTTCAATGGGAATGGGAAGAATTGGGACAAAAATTGGAAAACTTTTAAGGGACTTTGAAAAAATTTCAACTGGAATTTTAGCCATTTTTTGACGTGAAATTGTAAACATGTGGACATGGATTTTGAAAATTCTAGAGAGAATTTTTAAAGCTTCAAGAGAATTTCAACAATTTTGAGAGGGATTTGAAAAGTTTCAATGGGAATGGGAAGAATTGGGACAAAAATTGGAAAATTTTTAAGGGACTTTGAAAAAATTTCAACTGGAATTTTAGCAATTTTTTTATGTGAAATTGTAAACATGTGGACATGGATTTTGAAAATTCTAGAGAGAATTTTAAAAGCTTCAAGAGAATTTCAACAATTTTGAGAGGGATTTGAAAAGTTTCAATGGGAATGGGAAGAATTGGGACAAAAATTGGAAAATTTTTAAGGGACTTTGAAAAAATTTCAACTGGAATTTTAGCATTTTTTTTACGTGGAATTGTAAACATGTGGACATGGATTTTGAAAATTCTAGAGAGAATTTTAAAAGCTTCAAGAGAATTTCAACAATTTTGAGAGGGATTTGAAAAGTTTCAATGGGAATGGGAAGAATTGGGACAAAAATTGGAAAATTTTTAAGAGACTTTGAAAAAATTTCAACTGGAATTTTAGCATTTTTTTTACGTGGAATTGTAAACATGTGGACATGGATTTTGAAAATTCTAGAGAGAATTTTAAAAGCTTCAAGAGAATTTCAACAATTTTGAGAGGGATTTGAAAAGTTTCAATGGGAATGGGAAGAATTGGGACAAAAATTGGAAAATTTTTAAGGGACTTTGAAAAAATTTCAACTGGAATTTTAGCCATTTTTTGACATGAAATTGTAAACATGTGGACATGGATTTTGAAAATTCTAGAGAGAATTTTAAAAGCTTCAAGAGAATTTCAACAATTTTGACAGGGATTTGAAAAGTTTCAATGGGAATGGGAAGAATTGAAACAAAAATTGGAAAATTTTTAAGGGACTTTGAAAAAATTTCAACTGGAATTTTAGTCATTTTTTGACGTGAAATTGTAAACATGTGGCCATGGATTTTGAAAATTCTAGAGAGAATTTGAAAAGCTTCAAGAGAATTTCAACAATTTTGAGAGGGATTTGAAAAGTTTCAATGGGAATGGGAAGAATTGGGACAAAAATTGGAAAATTTTTAAGGGACTTTGAAAAAATTTCAACTGGAATTTTAGCCATTTTTTGACGTGAAATTGTAAACATGTGGCCATAAATTTTGAAAATACTAGAGAGAATTTTAAAAGCTTCAAGAGAATTTCAACAATTTTGAGAGGGATTTGAAAAGTTTCAATGGGAATGGGAAGAATTGGGACAAAAATTGGAAAATTTTTAAGGGACTTTGAAAAAATTTCAACTGGAATTTTAGCCATTTTTTGACGTGAAATTGTAAACATGTGGCCATGGATTTTGAAAATTCTAGAGAGAATTTTAAAAGCTTCAAGAGAATTTCAACAATTTTGAGAGGGATTTGAAAAGTTTCAATGGGAATGGGAAGAATTGGGACAAAAATTGGAAAATTTTTAAGGGACTTTGAAAAAATTTCAACTGGAATTTTAGCATTTTTTTTACGTGGAATTGTAAACATGTGGACATGGATTTTGAAAATTCTAGAGAGAATTTTAAAAGCTTCAAGAGAATTTCAACAATTTTGACAGGGATTTGAAAAGTTTCAATGGGAATGGGAAGAATTGAAACAAAAATTGGAAAATTTTTAAGGGACTTTGAAAAAATTTCAACTGGAATTTTAGCCATTTTTTGACGTGAAATTGTAAACATGTGGCCATGGATTTTGAAAATTCTAGAGAGAATTTTAAAAGCTTCAAGAGAATTTCAACAATTTTGAGAGGGATTTGAAAAGTTTCAATGGGAATGGGAAGAATTGGGACAAAAATTGGAAAATTTTTAAGGGACTTTGAAAAAATTTCAACTGGAATTTTAGCCATTTTTTGACGTGAAATTGTAAACATGTGGACATGGATTTTGAAAATTCTAGAGAGAATTTTAAAAGCTTCAAGAGAATTTCAACAATTTTGAGAGGGATTTGAAAAGTTTCAATGGGAATGGGAAGAATTGGGACAAAAATTGGAAAATTTTTAAGGGACTTTGAAAAAATTTCAACTGGAATTTTAGCCATTTTTTGACGTGAAATTGTAAACATGTGGCCATGGATTTTGAAAATTCTAGAGAGAATTTTAAAAGCTTCAAGAGAATTTCAACAATTTTGAGAGGGATTTGAAAAGTTTCAATGGGAATGGGAAGAATTGGGACAAAAATTGGAAAATTTTTAAGGGACTTTGAAAAAATTTCAACTGGAATTTTAGCATTTTTTTTACGTGGAATTGTAAACATGTGGACATGGATTTTGAAAATTCTAGAGAGAATTTTAAAAGCTTCAAGAGAATTTCAACAATTTTGAGAGGGATTTGAAAAGTTTCAATGGGAATGGGAAGAATTGGGACAAAAATTGGAAAATTTTTCAGGGACTTTGAAAAAATTTCAACTGGAATTTTAGCATTTTTTTGACGTGGAATTGTAAACATGTGGACATGGATTTTGAAAATTCTAGAGAGAATTTTAAAAGCTTCAAGAGAATTTCAACAATTTTGAGAGGGATTTGAAAAGTTTCAATGGGAATGGGAAGAATTGGGACAAAAATTGGAAAATTTTTAAGGGACTTTGAAAAAATTTCAACTGGAATTTTAGCATTTTTTTTACGTGGAATTGTAAACATGTGGCCATGGATTTTGAAAATTCTAGAGAGAATTTTAAAAGCTTCAAGAGAATTTCAACAATTTTGAGAGGGATTTGAAAAGTTTCAATGGGAATGGGAAGAATTGGGACAAAAATTGGAAAATTTTTAAGGGACTTTGAAAAAATTTCAACTGGAATTTTAGCCATTTTTTGACGTGAAATTGTAAACATGTGGACATGGATTTTGAAAATTCTAGAGAGAATTTTAAAAGCTTCAAGAGAATTTCAACAATTTTGACAGGGATTTGAAAAGTTTCAATGGGAATGGGAAGAATTGGGACAAAAATTGGAAAATTTTTAAGGGACTTTGAAAAAATTTCAACTGGAATTTTAGCCATTTTTGGACGTGAAATTGTAAACATGTGGCCATAAATTTTGAAAATACTAGAGAGAATTTTAAAAGCTTCAAGAGAATTTCAACAATTTTGAGAGGGATTTGAAAAGTTTCAATGGGAATGGGAAGAATTGGGACAAAAATTGGAAAATTTTTAAGGGACTTTGAAAAAATTTCAACTGGAATTTTAGCCATTTTTTGACATGAAATTGTAAACATGTGGCCATGGATTTTGAAAATTCTAGAGAGAATTTTAAAAGCTTCAAGAGAATTTCAACAATTTTGAGAGGGATTTGAAAAGTTTCAATGGGAATGGGAAGAATTGGGACAAAAATTGGAAAATTTTTCAGGGACTTTGAAAAAATTTCAACTGGAATTTTAGCATTTTTTTTACGTGGAATTGTAAACATGTGGACATGGATTTTGAAAATTCTAGAGAGAATTTTAAAAGCTTCAAGAGAATTTCAACAATTTTGAGAGGGATTTGAAAAGTTTCAATGGGAATGGGAAGAATTGGGACAAAAATTGGAAAATTTTTAAGGGACTTTGAAAAAATTTCAACTGGAATTTTAGCATTTTTTTTACGTGGAATTGTAAACATGTGGACATGGATTTTGAAAATTCTAGAGAGAATTTTAAAAGCTTCAAGAGAATTTCAACAATTTTGAGAGGGATTTGAAAAGTTTCAATGGGAATGGGAAGAATTGGGACAAAAATTGGAAAATTTTTAAGGGACTTTGAAAAAATTTCAACTGGAATTTTAGCATTTTTTTTACGTGGAATTGTAAACATGTGGCCATGGATTTTGAAAATTCTAGAGAGAATTTTAAAAGCTTCAAGAGAATTTCAACAATTTTGAGAGGGATTTGAAAAGTTTCAATGGGAATGGAAGAATTGGGACAAAAATTGGAAAATTTTTAAGGGACTTTGAAAAAATTTCAACTGGAATTTTAGCCATTTTTTGACGTGAAATTGTAAACATGTGGCCATGGATTTTGAAAATTCTAGAGAGAATTTTCAAAGCTTCAAGAGAATTTCAACAATTTTGAGAGGGATTTGAAAAGTTTCAATGGGAATGGGAAGAATTGGGACAAAAATTGGAAAATTTTTAAGGGACTTTGAAAAAATTTCAACTGGAATTTTAGCCATTTTTTGACGTGAAATTGTAAACATGTGGACATGGATTTTGAAAATTCTAGAGAGAATTTTAAAAGCTTCAAGAGAATTTCAACAATTTTGAGAGGGATTTGAAAAGTTTCAATGGGAATGGGAAGAATTGGGACAAAAATTGGAAAATTTTTAAGGGACTTTGAAAAAATTTCAACTGGAATTTTAGCATTTTTTTTACGTGAAATTGTAAACATGTGGACATGGATTTTGAAAATTCTAGAGAGAATTTTAAAAGCTTCAAGAGAATTTCAACACTTTTGAGAGGGATTTGAAAAGTTTCAATGGGAATGGGAAGAATTGGGACAAAAATTGGAAAATTTTTAAGGGACTTTGAAAAAATTTCAACTGGAATTTTAGCCATTTTTTGACGTGAAATTGTAAACATGTGGCCATAAATTTTGAAAATACTAGAGAGAATTTTAAAAGCTTCAAGAGAATTTCAACAATTTTGAGAGGGATTTGAAAAGTTTCAATGGGAATGGGAAGAATTGGGACAAAAATTGGAAAATTTTTAAGGGACTTTGAAAAAATTTCAACTGGAATTTTAGCCATTTTTTGACGTGAAATTGTAAACATGTGGCCATGGATTTTGAAAATTCTAGAGAGAATTTTAAAAGCTTCAAGAGAATTTCAACAATTTTGAGAGGGATTTGAAAAGTTTCAATGGGAATGGGAAGAATTGGGACAAAAATTGGAAAATTTTTAAGGGACTTTGAAAAAATTTCAACTGGAATTTTAGCCATTTTTTGACGTGAAATTGTAAACATGTGGCCATAAATTTTGAAAATACTAGAGAGAATTTTAAAAGCTTCAAGAGAATTTCAACAATTTTGAGAGGGATTTGAAAAGTTTCAATGGGAATGGGAAGAATTGGGACAAAAATTGGAAAATTTTTAAGGGACTTTGAAAAAATTTCAACTGGAATTTTAGCCATTTTTTGACATGAAATTGTAAACATGTGGCCATGGATTTTGAAAATTCTAGAGAGAATTTTAAAAGCTTCAAGAGAATTTCAACAATTTTGAGAGGGATTTGAAAAGTTTCAATGGGAATGGGAAGAATTGGGACAAAAATTGGAAAATTTTTAAGGGACTTTGAAAAAATTTCAACTGGAATTTTAGCCATTTTTTGACGTGAAATTGTAAACATGTGGACATGGATTTTGAAAATTCTAGAGAGAATTTTAAAAGCTTCAAGAGAATTTCAACAATTTTGAGAGGGATTTGAAAAGTTTCAATGGGAATGGGAAGAATTGGGACAAAAATTGGAAAATTTTTCAGGGACTTTGAAAAAATTTCAACTGGAATTTTAGCCATTTTTTGACATGAAATTGTAAACATGTGGCCATGGATTTTGAAAATTCTAGAGAGAATTTTAAAAGCTTCAAGAGAATTTCAACAATTTTGAGAGGGATTTGAAAAGTTTCAATGGGAATGGGAAGAATTGGGACAAAAATTGGAAAATTTTTAAGGGACTTTGAAAAAATTTCAACTGGAATTTTAGCCATTTTTTGACGTGAAATTGTAAACATGTGGACATGGATTTTGAAAATTCTAGAGAGAATTTTAAAAGCTTCAAGAGAATTTCAACAATTTTGAGAGGGATTTGAAAAGTTTCAATGGGAATGGGAAGAATTGGGACAAAAATTGGAAAATTTTTCAGGGACTTTGAAAAAATTTCAACTGGAATTTTAGCATTTTTTTTACGTGGAATTGTAAACATGTGGACATGGATTTTGAAAATTCTAGAGAGAATTTTAAAAGCTTCAAGAGAATTTCAACAATTTTGAGAGGGATTTGAAAAGTTTCAATGGGAATGGGAAGAATTGGGACAAAAATTGGAAAATTTTTAAGGGACTTTGAAAAAATTTCAACTGGAATTTTAGCATTTTTTTTACGTGGAATTGTAAACATGTGGACATGGATTTTGAAAATTCTAGAGAGAATTTTAAAAGCTTCAAGAGAATTTCAACAATTTTGAGAGGGATTTGAAAAGTTTCAATGGGAATGGGAAGAATTGGGACAAAAATTGGAAAATTTTTAAGGGACTTTGAAAAAATTTCAACTGGAATTTTAGCATTTTTTTTACGTGGAATTGTAAACATGTGGCCATGGATTTTGAAAATTCTAGAGAGAATTTTAAAAGCTTCAAGAGAATTTCAACAATTTTGAGAGGGATTTGAAAAGTTTCAATGGGAATGGAAGAATTGGGACAAAAATTGGAAAATTTTTAAGGGACTTTGAAAAAATTTCAACTGGAATTTTAGCCATTTTTTGACGTGAAATTGTAAACATGTGGACATGGATTTTGAAAATTCTAGAGAGAATTTTCAAAGCTTCAAGAGAATTTCAACAATTTTGAGAGGGATTTGAAAAGTTTCAATGGGAATGGGAAGAATTGGGACAAAAATTGGAAAATTTTGAAGGGACTTTGAAAAAATTTCAACTGGAATTTTAGCCATTTTTTGACGTGAAATTGTAAACATGTGGACATGGATTTTGAAAATTCTAGAGAGAATTTTAAAAGCTTCAAGAGAATTTCAACAATTTTGAGAGGGATTTGAAAAGTTTCAATGGGAATGGGAAGAATTGGGACAAAAATTGGAAAATTTTTAAGGGACTTTGAAAAAATTTCAACTGGAATTTTAGCATTTTTTTTACGTGAAATTGTAAACATGTGGCCATGGATTTTGAAAATTCTAGAGAGAATTTTAAAAGCTTCAAGAGAATTTCAACAATTTTGAGAGGGATTTGAAAAGTTTCAATGGGAATGGGAAGAATTGGGACAAAAATTGGAAAATTTTTCAGGGACTTTGAAAAAATTTCAACTGGAATTTTAGCATTTTTTTTACGTGGAATTGTAAACATGTGGACATGGATTTTGAAAATTCTAGAGAGAATTTTAAAAGCTTCAAGAGAATTTCAACAATTTTGAGAGGGATTTGAAAAGTTTCAATGGGAATGGGAAGAATTGGGACAAAAATTGGAAAATTTTTAAGGGACTTTGAAAAAATTTCAACTGGAATTTTAGCATTTTTTTTACGTGGAATTGTAAACATGTGGCCATGGATTTTGAAAATTCTAGAGAGAATTTTAAAAGCTTCAAGAGAATTTCAACAATTTTGAGAGGGATTTGAAAAGTTTCAATGGGAATGGGAAGAATTGGGACAAAAATTGGAAAATTTTTAAGGGACTTTGAAAAAATTTCAACTGGAATTTTAGCCATTTTTTGACGTGAAATTGTAAACATGTGGACATGGATTTTGAAAATTCTAGAGAGAATTTTAAAAGCTTCAAGAGAATTTCAACAATTTTGACAGGGATTTGAAAAGTTTCAATGGGAATGGGAAGAATTGGGACAAAAATTGGAAAATTTTTAAGGGACTTTGAAAAAATTTCAACTGGAATTTTAGCCATTTTTTGACGTGAAATTGTAAACATGTGGCCATAAATTTTGAAAATACTAGAGAGAATTTTAAAAGCTTCAAGAGAATTTCAACAATTTTGAGAGGGATTTGAAAAGTTTCAATGGGAATGGGAAGAATTGGGACAAAAATTGGAAAATTTTTAAGGGACTTTGAAAAAATTTCAACTGGAATTTTAGCCATTTTTTGACATGAAATTGTAAACATGTGGCCATGGATTTTGAAAATTCTAGAGAGAATTTTAAAATCTTCAACAGAATTTCAACAATTTTGAGAGGGATTTGAAAAGTTTCAATGGGAATGGGAAGAATTGGGACAAAAATTGGAAAATTTTTCAGGGACTTTGAAAAAATTTCAACTGGAATTTTAGCATTTTTTTTACGTGGAATTGTAAACATGTGGACATGGATTTTGAAAATTCTAGAGAGAATTTTAAAAGCTTCAAGAGAATTTCAACAATTTTGAGAGGGATTTGAAAAGTTTCAATGGGAATGGGAAGAATTGGGACAAAAATTGGCAAATTTTTAAGGGACTTTGAAAAAATTTCAACTGGAATTTTAGCATTTTTTTTACGTGGAATTGTAAACATGTGGACATGGATTTTGAAAATTCTAGAGAGAATTTTAAAAGCTTCAAGAGAATTTCAACAATTTTGAGAGGGATTTGAAAAGTTTCAATGGGAATGGGAAGAATTGGGACAAAAATTGGAAAATTTTTAAGGGACTTTGAAAAAATTTCAACTGGAATTTTAGCATTTTTTTTACGTGGAATTGTAAACATGTGGCCATGGATTTTGAAAATTCTAGAGAGAATTTTAAAAGCTTCAAGAGAATTTCAACAATTTTGAGAGGGATTTGAAAAGTTTCAATGGGAATGGAAGAATTGGGACAAAAATTGGAAAATTTTTAAGGGACTTTGAAAAAATTTCAACTGGAATTTTAGCCATTTTTTGACGTGAAATTGTAAACATGTGGACATGGATTTTGAAAATTCTAGAGAGAATTTTCAAAGCTTCAAGAGAATTTCAACAATTTTGAGAGGGATTTGAAAAGTTTCAATGGGAATGGGAAGAATTGGGACAAAAATTGGAAAATTTTTAAGGGACTTTGAAAAAATTTCAACTGGAATTTTAGCCATTTTTTGACGTGAAATTGTAAACATGTGGACATGGATTTTGAAAATTCTAGAGAGAATTTTAAAAGCTTCAAGAGAATTTCAACAATTTTGAGAGGGATTTGAAAAGTTTCAATGGGAATGGGAAGAATTGGGACAAAAATTGGAAAATTTTTAAGGGACTTTGAAAAAATTTCAACTGGAATTTTAGCATTTTTTTTACGTGAAATTGTAAACATGTAGCCATGGATTTTGAAAATTCTAGAGAGAATTTTAAAAGCTTCAAGAGAATTTCAACAATTTTGAGAGGGATTTGAAAAGTTTCAATGGGAATGGGAAGAATTGGGACAAAAATTGGAAAATTTTTAAGGGACTTTGAAAAAATTTCAACTGGAATTTTAGCCATTTTTTGATGTGAAATTGTAAACATGTGGCCATAAATTTTGAAAATACTAGAGAGAATTTTAAAAGCTTCAAGAGAATTTCAACAATTTTGAGAGGGATTTGAAAAGTTTCAATGGGAATGGGAAGAATTGGGACAAAAATTGGAAAATTTTTAAGGGACTTTGAAAAAATTTCAACTGGAATTTTAGCCATTTTTTGACGTGAAATTGTAAACATGTGGCCATGGATTTTGAAAATTCTAGAGAGAATTTTAAAAGCTTCAAGAGAATTTCAACAATTTTGAGAGGGATTTGAAAAGTTTCAATGGGAATGGGAAGAATTGGGACAAAAATTGGAAAATTTTTAAGGGACTTTGAAAAAATTTCAACTGGAATTTTAGCATTTTTTTTACGTGGAATTGTAAACATGTGGACATGGATTTTGAAAATTCTAGAGAGAATTTTAAAAGCTTCAAGAGAATTTCAACAATTTTGAGAGGGATTTGAAAAGTTTCAATGGGAATGGGAAGAATTGGGACAAAAATTGGAAAATTTTTAAGGGACTTTGAAAAAATTTCAACTGGAATTTTAGCCATTTTTTGACGTGAAATTGTAAACATGTGGCCATAAATTTTGAAAATACTAGAGAGAATTTTAAAAGCTTCAAGAGAATTTCAACAATTTTGAGAGGGATTTGAAAAGTTTCAATGGGAATGGGAAGAATTGGGACAAAAATTGGAAAATTTTTAAGGGACTTTGAAAAAATTTCAACTGGAATTTTAGCCATTTTTTGACATGAAATTGTAAACATGTGGCCATGGATTTTGAAAATTCTAGAGAGAATTTTAAAAGCTTCAAGAGAATTTCAACAATTTTGAGAGGGATTTGAAAAGTTTCAATGGGAATGGGAAGAATTGGGACAAAAATTGGAAAATTTTTCAGGGACTTTGAAAAAATTTCAACTGGAATTTTAGCATTTTTTTTACGTGGAATTGTAAACATGTGGACATGGATTTTGAAAATTCTAGAGAGAATTTTAAAAGCTTCAAGAGAATTTCAACAATTTTGAGAGGGATTTGAAAAGTTTCAATGGGAATGGGAAGAATTGGGACAAAAATTGGAAAATTTTTAAGGGACTTTGAAAAAATTTCAACTGGAATTTTAGCATTTTTTTTACGTGGAATTGTAAACATGTGGACATGGATTTTGAAAATTCTAGAGAGAATTTTAAAAGCTTCAAGAGAATTTCAACAATTTTGAGAGGGATTTGAAAAGTTTCAATGGGAATGGGAAGAATTGGGACAAAAATTGGAAAATTTTTAAGGGACTTTGAAAAAATTTCAACTGGAATTTTAGCATTTTTTTTACGTGGAATTGTAAACATGTGGCCATGGATTTTGAAAATTCTAGAGAGAATTTTAAAAGCTTCAAGAGAATTTCAACAATTTTGAGAGGGATTTGAAAAGTTTCAATGGGAATGGAAGAATTGGGACAAAAATTGGAAAATTTTTAAGGGACTTTGAAAAAATTTCAACTGGAATTTTAGCCATTTTTTGACGTGAAATTGTAAACATGTGGACATGGATTTTGAAAATTCTAGAGAGAATTTTCAAAGCTTCAAGAGAATTTCAACAATTTTGAGAGGATTTGAAAAGTTTCAATGGGAATGGGAAGAATTGGGACAAAAATTGGAAAATTTTTAAGGGACTTTGAAAAAATTTCAACTGGAATTTTAGCCATTTTTTGACGTGAAATTGTAAACATGTGGACATGGATTTTGGAAATTCTAGAGAGAATTTTAAAAGCTTCAAGAGAATTTCAACAATTTTGAGAGGGATTTGAAAAGTTTCAATGGGAATGGGAAGAATTGGGACAAAAATTGGAAAATTTTTTAAGGGACTTTGAAAAAATTTCAACTGGAATTTTAGCATTTTTTTACGTGAAATTGTAAACATGTGGACATGGATTTTGAAAATTCTAGAGAGAATTTTAAAAGCTTCAAGAGAATTTCAACAATTTGAGAGGGATTTGAAAAGTTTCAATGGGAATGGGAAGAATTGGGACAAAAATTGGAAAATTTTTAAGGGACTTTGAAAAAATTTCAACTGGAATTTTAGCCATTTTTTGACGTGAAATTGTAAACATGTGGCCATAAATTTTGAAAATACTAGAGAGAATTTTAAAAGCTTCAAGAGAATTTCAACAATTTTGAGAGGGATTTGAAAAGTTTCAATGGGAATGGGAAGAATTGGGACAAAAATTGGAAAATTTTTAAGGGACTTTGAAAAAATTTCAACTGGAATTTTAGCCATTTTTTGACGTGAAATTGTAAACATGTGGCCATGGATTTTGAAAATTCTAGAGAGAATTTTAAAAGCTTCAAGAGAATTTCAACAATTTTGAGAGGGATTTGAAAAGTTTCAATGGGAATGGGAAGAATTGGGACAAAAATTGGAAAATTTTTAAGGGACTTTGAAAAAATTTCAACTGGAATTTTAGCATTTTTTTTACGTGGAATTGTAAACATGTGGACATGGATTTTGAAAATTCTAGAGAGAATTTTAAAAGCTTCAAGAGAATTTCAACAATTTTGAGAGGGATTTGAAAAGTTTCAATGGGAATGGGAAGAATTGGGACAAAAATTGGAAAATTTTTTAAGGGACTTTGAAAAAATTTCAACTGGAATTTTAGCATTTTTTTTACGTGGAATTGTAAACATGTGGACATGGATTTTGAAAATTCTAGAGAGAATTTTAAAAGCTTCAAGAGAATTTCAACAATTTTGAGAGGGAATTGAAAAGTTTCAATGGGAATGGGAAGAATTGGGACAAAAATTGGAAAATTTTTAAGGGACTTTGAAAAAATTTCAACTGGAATTTTAGCATTTTTTTTACGTGGAATTGTAAACATGTGGCCATGGATTTTGAAAATTCTAGAGAGAATTTTAAAAGCTTCAAGAGAATTTCAACAATTTTGAGAGGGATTTGAAAAGTTTCAATGGGAATGGGAAGAATTGGGACAAAAATTGGAAAATTTTTAAGGGACTTTGAAAAAATTTCAACTGGAATTTTAGCCATTTTTTGACGTGAAATTGTAAACATGTGGACATGGATTTTGAAAATTCTAGAGAGAATTTTAAAAGCTTCAAGAGAATTTCAACAATTTTGAGAGGGATTTGAAAAGTTTCAATGGGAATGGGAAGAATTGGGACAAAAATTGGAAAATTTTTAAGGGACTTTGAAAAAATTTCAACTGGAATTTTAGCCATTTTTTGACATGAAATTGTAAACATGTGGACATGGATTTTGAAAATTCTAGAGAGAATTTTAAAAGCTTCAACAGAATTTCAACAATTTTGAGAGGGATTTGAAAAGTTTCAATGGGAATGGGAAGAATTGGGACAAAAATTGGAAAATTTTTAAGGGACTTTGAAAAAATTTCAACTGGAATTTTAGCCATTTTTTGACGTGAAATTGTAAACATGTGGCCATGGATTTTGAAAATTCTAGAGAGAATTTTAAAAGCTTCAAGAGAATTTCAACAATTTTGAGAGGGATTTGAAAAGTTTCAATGGGAATGGGAAGAATTGGGACAAAAATTGGAAAATTTTTCAGGGACTTTGAAAAAATTTCAACTGGAATTTTAGCATTTTTTTTACGTGGAATTGTAAACATGTGGACATGGATTTTGAAAATTCTAGAGAGAATTTTAAAAGCTTCAAGAGAATTTCAACAATTTTGAGAGGGATTTGAAAAGTTTCAATGGGAAGAATGGGAAGAATTGGGACAAAAATTGGAAAATATTTAAGGGACTTTGAAAAAATTTCAACTGGAATTTTAGCATTTTTTTTACGTGGAATTGTAAACATGTGGACATGGATTTTGAAAATTCTAGAGAGAATTTTAAAAGCTTCAAGAGAATTTCAACAATTTTGAGAGGGATTTTGAAAGTTTCAATGGGAATGGGAAGAATTGGGACAAAAATTGGAAAATTTTTAAGGGACTTTGAAAAAATTTCAACTGGAATTTTAGCATTTTTTTTACGTGAAATTGTAAACATGTGGACATGGATTTTGAAAATTCTAGAGAGAATTTTAAAAGCTTCAAGAGAATTTCAACAATTTTGAGAGGGATTTGAAAAGTTTCAATGGGAATGGGAAGAATTGGGACAAAAATTGGAAAATTTTTAAGGGACTTTGAAAAAATTTCAACTGGAATTTTAGCCATTTTTTGACGTGAAATTGTAAACATGTGGCCATGGATTTTGAAAATTCTAGAGAGAATTTTCAAAGCTTCAAGAGAATTTCAACAATTTTGAGAGGGATTTGAAAAGTTTCAATGGGAATGGGAAGAATTGGGACAAAAATTGGAAAATTTTTAAGGGACTTTGAAAAAATTTCAACTGGAATTTTAGCCATTTTTTGACGTGAAATTGTAAACATGTGGCCATGGATTTTGAAAATTCTAGAGAGAATTTTAAAGCTTCAAGAGAATTTCAACAATTTTGAGAGGGATTTGAAAAGTTTCAATGGGAATGGGAAGAATTGGGACAAAAATTGGAAAAGTTTTAAGGGACTTTGAAAAAATTTCAACTGGAATTTTAGCAATTTTTTGACGTGAAATTGTAAACATGTGGACATGGATTTTGAAAATTCTAGAGAGAATTTTAAAGCTTCAAGAGAATTTCAACAATTTTGAGAGGGATTTGAAAAGTTTCAATGGGAATGGGAAGAATTGGGACAAAAATTGGAAAAGTTTTAAGGGACTTTGAAAAAATTTCAACTGGAATTTTAGCCATTATTTTATGTGAAATTGTAAACATGTGGACATGGATTTTGAAAATTCTAGAGAGAATTTTAAAAGCTTCAAGAGAATTTCAACAATTTTGAGAGGGATTTGAAAAGTTTCAATGGGAATGGGAAGAATTGGGACAAAATTGGAAAATTTTTCAGGGACTTTGAAAAAATTTCAACTGGAATTTTAGCCTTTTTTTGACGTGGAATTGTAAACATGTGGACATGGATTTTGAAAATTCTAGAGAGAATTTTAAAAGCTTCAACAGAATTTCAACAATTTTGACAGGGATTTGAAAAGTTTCAATGGGAATGGGAAGAATTGGGACAAAAATTGGAAAATTTTTAAGGGACTTTGAAAAAATTTCAACTGGAATTTTAGCCATTTTTTGACGTGAAATTGTAAACATGTTGAAGTGGATTTTGAAAATTCTAGAGAGAATTTTAAAAGCTTCAAGAGAATTTCAACAATTTTGAGAGGGATTTGAAAAGTTTCAATGGGAATGGGAAGAATTGGGACAAAAATTGGAAAATTTTTCAGGGACTTTGAAAAAATTTCAACTGGAATTTTAGCATTTTTTTTACGTGGAATTGTAAACATGTGGACATGGATTTTGAAAATTCTAGAGAGAATTTTAAAAGCTTCAAGAGAATTTCAACAATTTTGAGAGGGATTTGAAAAGTTTCAATGGGAATGGGAAGAATTGGGACAAAAATTGGAAAATTTTTAAGGGACTTTGAAAAAATTTCAACTGGAATTTTAGCATTTTTTTTACGTGGAATTGTAAACATGTGGACATGGATTTTGAAAATTCTAGAGAGAATTTTAAAAGCTTCAAGAGAATTTCAACAATTTTGAGAGGGATTTGAAAAGTTTCAATGGGAATGGGAAGAATTGGGACAAAAATTGGAAAATTTTTAAGGGACTTTGAAAAAATTTCAACTGGAATTTTAGCCATTTTTTGACGTGAAATTGTAAACATGTGGACATGGATTTTGAAAATTCTAGAGAGAATTTTAAAAGCTTCAAGAGAATTTCAACAATTTTGAGAGGGATTTGAAAAGTTTCAATGGGAATGGGAAGAATTGAAACAAAAATTGGAAAATTTTTAAGGGACTTTGAAAAAATTTCAACTGGAATTTTAGCCATTTTTTGACGTGAAATTGTAAACATGTGGCCATGGATTTTGAAAATTCTAGAGAGAATTTTAAAAGCTTCAAGAGAATTTCAACAATTTTGAGAGGGATTTGAAAAGTTTCAATGGGAATGGGAAGAATTGGGACAAAAATTGGAAAATTTTTCAGGGACTTTGAAAAAATTTCAACTGGAATTGTAGCCATTTTTTTATGTGAAATTGTAAACATGTGGACATGGATTTTGAAATTCTAGAGAGAATTTTAAAAGCTTCAAGAGAATTTCAACAATTTTGAGAGCGATTTGAAAAGTTTCAATGGGAATGGGAAGAATTGGGACAAAAATTGGAAAATTTTTAAGGGACTTTGAAAAAATTTCAACTGGAATTTTAGCATTTTTTTACGTGGAATTGTAAACATGTGGACATGGATTTTGAAAATTCTAGAGAGAATTTTAAAAGCTTCAACAGAATTTCAACAATTTTGAGAGGGATTTGAAAAGTTTCAATGGGAATGGGAAGAATTGGGACAAAAATTGGAAAATTTTTAAGGGACTTTGAAAAAATTTCAACTGGAATTTTAGCATTTTTTTACGTGGAATTGTAAACATGTGGACATGGATTTTGAAAATTCTAGAGAGAATTTTAAAAGCTTCAAGAGAATTTCAACAATTTTGAGAGGGATTTGAAAAGTTTCAATGGGAATGGGAAGAATTGGGACAAAAATTGGAAAATTTTTAAGGGACTTTGAAAAAATTTCAACTGGAATTTTAGCCATTTTTTGACGTGAAATTGTAAACATGTGGACATGGATTTTGAAAATTCTAGAGAGAATTTTAAAAGCTTCAAGAGAATTTCAACAATTTTGAGAGGGATTTGAAAAGTTTCAATGGGAATGGGAAGAATTGGGACAAAAATTGGAAAATTTTTAAGGGACTTTGAAAAAATTTCAACTGGAATTTTAGCATTTTTTTTACGTGGAATTGTAAACATGTGGACATGGATTTTGAAAATTCTAGAGAGAATTTTAAAAGCTTCAACAGAATTTCAACAATTTTGAGAGGGATTTGAAAAGTTTCAATGGGAATGGGAAGAATTGGGACAAAAATTGGAAAATTTTTAAGGGACTTTGAAAAAATTTCAACTGGAATTTTAGCCATTTTTTGACGTGAAATTGTAAACATGTTGCCATAAATTTTGAAAATACTAGAGAGAATTTTAAAAGCTTCAAGAGAATTTCAACAATTTTGAGAGGGATTTGAAAAGTTTCAATGGGAATGGGAAGAATTGGGACAAAAATTGGAAAATTTTGAAGGGACTTTGAAAAAATTTCAACTGGAATTTTAGCCATTTTTTGACGTGAAATTGTAAACATGTGGACATGGATTTTGAAAATTCTAGAGAGAATTTTAAAAGCTTCAAGAGAATTTCAACAATTTTGAGAGGGATTTGAAAAGTTTCAATGGGAATGGGAAGAATTGGGACAAAAATTGGAAAATTTTTAAGGGACTTTGAAAAATTTCAACTGGAATTTTAGCATTTTTTTTACGTGGAATTGTAAACATGTGGACATGGATTTTGAAAATTCTAGAGAGAATTTTAAAAGCTTCAAGAGAATTTCAACAATTTTGAGAGGGATTTGAAAAGTTTCAATGGGAATGGGAAGAATTGGGACAAAAATTGGAAAATTTTTCAGGGACTTGGAAAAAATTTCAACTGGAATTTTAGCCATTTTTTGACGTGAAATTGTAAACATGTGGACATGGATTTTGAAAATTCTAGAGAGAATTTTAAAAGCTTCAAGAGAATTTCAACAATTTTGAGAGGGATTTGAAAAGTTTCAATGGGAATGGGAAGAATTGGGACAAAAATTGGAAAATTTTTAAGGGACTTTGAAAAAATTTCAACTGGAATTTTAGCATTTTTTTTACGTGGAATTGTAAACATGTGGACATGGATTTGGAAAATTCTAGAGAGAATTTTAAAAGCTTCAACAGAATTTCAACAATTTTGAGAGGGATTTGAAAAGTTTCAATGGGAATGGGAAGAATTGGGACAAAAATTGGCAAATTTTTAAGGGACTTTGAAAAAATTTCAACTGGAATTTTAGCATTTTTTTTACGTGAAATTGTAAACATGTGGACATGGATTTTGAAAATTCTAGAGAGAATTTTAAAAGGTTCAACAGAATTTCAACAATTTTGAGAGGGATTTGAAAAGTTTCAATGGGAATGGGAAGAATTGGGACAAAAATTGGAAAATTTTTAAGGGACTTTGAAAAAATTTCAACTGGAATTTTAGCAATTTTTTTATGAGAAATTGTAAGGACATGGATTTTGAAAATTCTAGAGAGAATTTTAAAAGCTTCAAGAGAATTTCAACAATTTTGAGAGGGATTTGAAAAGTTTCAATGGGAATGGGAAGAATTGGGACAAAAATTGGAAAATTTTTAAGGGACTTTGAAAAAATTTCAACTGGAATTTTAGCCATTTTTTGACGTGAAATTGTAAACATGTGGCCATGGATTTTGAAAATTCTAGAGAGAATTTTAAAAGCTTCAAGAGAATTTCAACAATTTTGAGAGGGATTTGAAAAGTTTCAATGGGAATGGGAAGAATTGGGACAAAAATTGGAAAATTTTTCAGGGACTTTGAAAAAATTTCAACTGGAATTTTAGCATTTTTTTTACGTGGAATTGTAAACATGTGGACATGGATTTTGAAAATTCTAGAGAGAATTTTAAAAGCTTCAAGAGAATTTCAACAATTTTGAGAGGGATTTGAAAAGTTTCAATGGGAATGGGAAGAATTGGGACAAAAATTGGAAAATTTTTAAGGGACTTTGAAAAAATTTCAACTGGAATTTTAGCATTTTTTTTACGTGAAATTGTAAACATGTAGCCATGGATTTTGAAAATTCTAGAGAGAATTTTAAAAGCTTCAAGAGAATTTCAACAATTTTGAGAGGGATTTGAAAAGTTTCAATGGGAATGGGAAGAATTGGGACAAAAATTGGAAAATTTTTAAGGGACTTTGAAAAAATTTCAACTGGAATTTTAGCCATTTTTTTGACGTGAAATTGTAAACATGTGGCCATGGATTTTGAAAATTCTAGAGAGAATTTTAAAAGCTTCAACAGAATTTCAACAATTTTGAGAGGGATTTGAAAAGTTTCAATGGGAATGGGAAGAATTGGGACAAAAATTGGAAAATTTTTCAGGGACGTTGAAAAAATTTCAACTGGAATTGTAGCCATTTTTTGACGTGAAATTGTAAACATGTGGCCATGGATTTTGAAAATTCTAGAGAGAATTTTTAAAGCTTCAAGAGAATTTCAACAATTTTGAGAGGGATTTGAAAAGTTTCAATGGGAATGGGAAGAATTGGGACAAAAATTGGAAAAGTTTTAAGGGACTTTGAAAAAATTTCAACTGGAATTTTAGCAATTTTTTTATGTGAAATTGTAAACATGTGGACATGGATTTTGAAAATTCTAGAGAGAATTTTAAAAGCTTCAAGAGAATTTCAACAATTTTGAGAGGGATTTGAAAAGTTTCAATGGGAATGGGAAGAATTGGGACAAAAATTGGAAAATTTTTAAGGGACTTTGAAAAAATTTCAACTGGAATTTTAGCCATTATTTTATGTGAAATTGTAAACATGTGGACATGGATTTTGAAAATTCTAGAGAGAATTTTAAAAGCTTCAACAGAATTTCAACAATTTTGAGAGGGATTTGAAAAGTTTCAATGGGAATGGGAAGAATTGGGACAAAAATTGGAAAATTTTTAAGGGACTTTGAAAAAATTTCAACTGGAATTTTAGCCTTTTTTTGACGTGGAATTGTAAACATGTGGACATGGATTTTGAAAATTCTAGAGAGAATTTTAAAAGCTTCAAGAGAATTTCAACAATTTTGACAGGGATTTGAAAAGTTTCAATGGGAATGGGAAGAATTGGGACAAAAATTGGAAAATTTTTAAGGGACTTTGAAAAAATTTCAACTGGAATTTTAGCCATTTTTTGACGTGAAATTGTAAACATGTTGAAGTGGATTTTGAAAATTCTAGAGAGAATTTTAAAAGCTTCAAGAGAATTTCAACAATTTTGAGAGGGATTTGAAAAGTTTCAATGGGAATGGGAAGAATTGGGACAAAAATTGGAAAATTTTTAAGGGACTTTGAAAAAATTTCAACTGGAATTTTAGCATTTTTTTTACGTGGAATTGTAAACATGTGGACATGGATTTTGAAAATTCTAGAGAGAATTTTAAAAGCTTCAAGAGAATTTCAACAATTTTGAGAGGGATTTGAAAAGTTTCAATGGGAATGGGAAGAATTGGGACAAAAATTGGAAAATTTTTAAGGGACTTTGAAAAAATTTCAACTGGAATTTTAGCATTTTTTTTACGTGGAATTGTAAACATGTGGACATGGATTTTGAAAATTCTAGAGAGAATTTTAAAAGCTTCAAGAGAATTTCAACAATTTTGAGAGGGATTTGAAAAGTTTCAATGGGAATGGGAAGAATTGGGACAAAAATTGGAAAATTTTTAAGGGACTTTGAAAAAATTTCAACTGGAATTTTAGCATTTTTTTTACGTGGAATTGTAAACATGTGGACATGGATTTTGAAAATTCTAGAGAGAATTTTAAAAGCTTCAAGAGAATTTCAACAATTTTGAGAGGGATTTGAAAAGTTTCAATGGGAATGGGAAGAATTGGGACAAAAATTGGAAAATTTTTAAGGGACTTTGAAAAAATTTCAACTGGAATTTTAGCCATTTTTTGACGTGAAATTGTAAACATGTGGACATGGATTTTGAAAATTCTAGAGAGAATTTTAAAAGCTTCAAGAGAATTTCAACAATTTTGAGAGGGATTTGAAAAGTTTCAATGGGAATGGGAAGAATTGGGACAAAAATTGGAAAATTTTTAAGGGACTTTGAAAAAATTTCAACTGGAATTTTAGCCATTTTTTGACGTGAAATTGTAAACATGTGGCCATGGATTTTGAAAATTCTAGAGAGAATTTTAAAAGCTTCAACAGAATTTCAACAATTTTGAGAGGGATTTGAAAAGTTTCAATGGGAATGGGAAGAATTGGGACAAAAAATTGGAAAATTTTTCAGGGACTTTGAAAAAATTTCAACTGGAATTGTAGCCATTTTTTTATGTGAAATTGTAAACATGTGGACATGGATTTTGAAAATTCTAGAGAGAATTTTAAAAGCTTCAAGAGAATTTCAACAATTTTGAGAGGGATTTGAAAAGTTTCAATGGGAATGGGAAGAATTGGGACAAAAATTGGAAAATTTTTAAGGGACTTTGAAAAAATTTCAACTGGAATTTTAGCATTTTTTTACGTGGAATTGTAAACATGTGGACATGGATTTTGAAAATTCTAGAGAGAATTTTAAAAGCTTCAACAGAATTTCAACAATTTTGAGAGGGATTTGAAAAGTTTCAATGGGAATGGGAAGAATTGGGACAAAAATTGGCAAATTTTTAAGGGACTTTGAAAAAATTTCAACTGGAATTTTAGCATTTTTTTTTCGTGGAATTGTAAACATGTGGACATGGATTTTGAAAATTCTAGAGAGAATTTTAAAAGCTTCAAGAGAATTTCAACAATTTTGAGAGGGATTTGAAAAGTTTCAATGGGAATGGGAAAAATTGGGACAAAAATTGGAAAATTTTTCAGGGACTTTGAAAAAATTTCAACTGGAATTTTAGCCATTTTTTGACGTGAAATTGTAAACATGTGGACATGGATTTTGAAAATTCTAGAGAGAATTTTAAAAGCTTCAAGAGAATTTCAACAATTTTGAGAGGGATTTGAAAAGTTTCAATGGGAATGGGAAGAATTGGGACAAAAATTGGAAAATTTTTAAGGGACTTTGAAAAAATTTCAACTGGAATTTTAGCATTTTTTTTACGTGGAATTGTAAACATGTGGACATGGATTTTGAAAATTCTAGAGAGAATTTTAAAAGCTTCAACAGAATTTCAACAATTTTGAGAGGGATTTGAAAAGTTTCAATGGGAATGGGAAGAATTGGGACAAAAATTGGAAAATTTTTAAGGGACTTTGAAAAAAATTTCAACTGGAATTGTAGCCATTTTTTGACGTGAAATTGTAAACATGTGGCCATAAATTTTGAAAATACTAGAGAGAATTTTAAAAGCTTCAAGAGAATTTCAACAATTTTGAGAGGGATTTGAAAAGTTTCAATGGGAATGGGAAGAATTGGGACAAAAATTGGAAAATTTTTAAGGGACTTTGAAACAATTTCAACTGGAATTTTAGCCATTTTTTGACGTGAAATTGTAAACATGTGGACATGGATTTTGAAAATTCTAGAGAGAATTTTTAAAGCTTCAAGAGAATTTCAACAATTTTGAGAGGGATTTGAAAAGTTTCAATGGGAATGGGAAGAATTGGGACAAAAATTGGAAAATTTTTAAGGGACTTTGAAAAATTTCAACTGGAATTTTAGCATTTTTTTTACGTGGAATTGTAAACATGTGGCCATGGATTTTGAAAATTCTAGAGAGAATTTTAAAAGCTTCAAGAGAATTTCAACAATTTTGAGAGGGATTTGAAAAGTTTCAATGGGAATGGGAAGAATTGGGACAAAAATTGGAAAATTTTTCAGGGACTTTGAAAAAATTTCAACTGGAATTTTAGCCATTTTTTGACGTGAAATTGTAAACATGTGGACATGGATTTTGAAAATTCTAGAGAGAATTTTAAAAGCTTCAAGAGAATTTCAACAATTTTGAGAGGGATTTGAAAAGTTTCAATGGGAATGGGAAGAATTGAAACAAAAATTGGAAAATTTTTAAGGGACTTTGAAAAAATTTCAACTGGAATTTTAGCCATTTTTTGACGTGAAATTGTAAACATGTGGCCATGGATTTTGAAAATTCTAGAGAGAATTTTAAAAGCTTCAACAGAATTTCAACAATTTTGAGAGGGATTTGAAAAGTTTCAATGGGAATGGGAAGAATTGGGACAAAAATTGGAAAATTTTTCAGGGACTTTGAAAAAATTTCAACTGGAATTGTAGCCATTTTTTTATGTGAAATTGTAAACATGTGGACATGGATTTTGAAAATTCTAGAGAGAATTTTAAAAGCTTCAAGAGAATTTCAACAATTTTGAGAGGGATTTGAAAAGTTTCAATGGGAATGGGAAGAATTGGGACAAAAATTGGAAAATTTTTAAGGGACTTTGAAAAAATTTCAACTGGAATTTTAGCATTTTTTTACGTGGAATTGTAAACATGTGGACATGGATTTTGAAAATTCTAGAGAGAATTTTAAAAGCTTCAACAGAATTTCAACAATTTTGAGAGGGATTTGAAAAGTTTCAATGGGAATGGGAAGAATTGGGACAAAAATTGGCAAATTTTTAAGGGACTTTGAAAAAATTTCAACTGGAATTTTAGCATTTTTTTTTCGTGGAATTGTAAACATGTGGACATGGATTTTGAAAATTCTAGAGAGAATTTTAAAAGCTTCAAGAGAATTTCAACAATTTTGAGAGGGATTTGAAAAGTTTCAATGGGAATGGGAAAAATTGGGACAAAAATTGGAAAATTTTTCAGGGACTTTGAAAAAATTTCAACTGGAATTTTAGCCATTTTTTGACGTGAAATTGTAAACATGTGGACATGGATTTTGAAAATTCTAGAGAGAATTTTAAAAGCTTCAAGAGAATTTCAACAATTTTGAGAGGGATTTGAAAAGTTTCAATGGGAATGGGAAGAATTGGGACAAAAATTGGAAAATTTTTAAGGGACTTTGAAAAAATTTCAACTGGAATTTTAGCATTTTTTTTACGTGGAATTGTAAACATGTGGACATGGATTTTGAAAATTCTAGAGAGAATTTTAAAAGCTTCAACAGAATTTCAACAATTTTGAGAGGGATTTGAAAAGTTTCAATGGGAATGGGAAGAATTGGGACAAAAATTGGAAAATTTTTAAGGGACTTTGAAAAAATTTCAACTGGAATTGTAGCCATTTTTTGACGTGAAATTGTAAACATGTGGCCATAAATTTTGAAAATACTAGAGAGAATTTTAAAAGCTTCAAGAGAATTTCAACAATTTTGAGAGGGATTTGAAAAGTTTCAATGGGAATGGGAAGAATTGGGACAAAAATTGGAAAATTTTTAAGGGACTTTGAAACAATTTCAACTGGAATTTTAGCCATTTTTTGACGTGAAATTGTAAACATGTGGACATGGATTTTGAAAATTCTAGAGAGAATTTTTAAAGCTTCAAGAGAATTTCAACAATTTTGAGAGGGATTTGAAAAGTTTCAATGGGAATGGGAAGAATTGGGACAAAAATTGGAAAATTTTTAAGGGACTTTGAAAAATTTCAACTGGAATTTTAGCATTTTTTTTACGTGGAATTGTAAACATGTGGCCATGGATTTTGAAAATTCTAGAGAGAATTTTAAAAGCTTCAAGAGAATTTCAACAATTTTGAGAGGGATTTGAAAAGTTTCAATGGGAATGGGAAGAATTGGGACAAAAATTGGAAAATTTTTCAGGGACTTTGAAAAAATTTCAACTGGAATTTTAGCCATTTTTTGACGTGAAATTGTAAACATGTGGACATGGATTTTGAAAATTCTAGAGAGAATTTTAAAAGCTTCAAGAGAATTTCAACAATTTTGAGAGGGATTTGAAAAGTTTCAATGGGAATGGGAAGAATTGGGACAAAAATTGGAAAATTTTTAAGGGACTTTGAAAAAATTTCAACTGGAATTTTAGCATTTTTTTTACGTGGAATTGTAAACATGTGGACATGGATTTGGAAAATTCTAGAGAGAATTTTAAAAGCTTCAACAGAATTTCAACAATTTTGAGAGGGATTTGAAAAGTTTCAATGGGAATGGGAAGAATTGGGACAAAAATTGGCAAATTTTTAAGGGACTTTGAAAAAATTTCAACTGGAATTTTAGCATTTTTTTTACGTGGAATTGTAAACATGTGGACATGGATTTTGAAAATTCTAGAGAGAATTTTAAAAGCTTCAAGAGAATTTCAACAATTTTGAGAGGGATTTGAAAAGTTTCAATGGGAATGGGAAGAATTGGGACAAAAATTGGAAAATTTTTAAGGGACTTTGAAAAAATTTCAACTGGAATTTTAGCAATTTTTTTATGAGAAATTGTAAACATGTGGACATGGATTTTGAAAATTCTAGAGAGAATTTTAAAAGCTTCAAGAGAATTTCAACAATTTTGAGAGGGATTTGAAAAGTTTCAATGGGAATGGGAAGAATTGGGACAAAAATTGGAAAATTTTGAAGGGACTTTGAAAAAATTTCAACTGGAATTTTAGCCATTTTTTGACGTGAAATTGTAAACATGTGGCCATGGATTTTGAAAATTCTAGAGAGAAATTTTAAAGCTTCAAGAGAATTTCAACAATTTTGAGAGGGATTTGAAAAGTTTCAATGGGAATGGGAAGAATTGGGACAAAAATTGGAAAATTTTTAAGGGACTTTGAAAAAATTTCAACTGGAATTTTAGCAATTTTTTTATGTGAAATTGTAAACATGTGGACATGGATTTTGAAAATTCTAGAGAGAATTTTAAAAGCTTCAAGAGAATTTCAACAATTTTGAGAGGGATTTGAAAAGTTTCAATGGGAATGGGAAGAATTGGGACAAAAATTGGAAAATTTTTTAAGGGACTTTGAAAAAATTTCAACTGGAATTTTAGCCATTTTTTGACGTGAAATTGTAAACATGTGGCCATGGATTTTGAAAATACTAGAGAGAATTTAAAAGCTTCAAGAGAATTTCAACAATTTTGAGAGGGATTTGAAAAGTTTCAATGGGAATGGGAAGAATTGGGACAAAATTGGAAAATTTTTAAGGGACTTTGAAAAAATTTCAACTGGAATTTTAGC